>NC_068434.1:6920213-6952713 GCF_023373465.1 Oncorhynchus keta
AAAAATGGGATGTCCTGTTTCCATTGGAGACAGGCCACGTCTTCGCTATGTAAAAATGGGATGTCCTGTTTCCATTGGAGACAGGCCACGTCTTCGCTATGTAAAAATGGGATGTCCTGTTTCCATTGGAGACAGGCCACGTCTTCGCTCTGTAAAAATGGGATGTCCTGTTTCCATTGGAGACAGGCCACGTCTTCGCTCTGTAAAAATGGGATGTCCTGTTTCCATTGGAGACAGGCCACGTCTTCGCTATGTAAAAATGGGATGTCCTGTTTCCATTGGAGACAGGCCACGTCTTCGCTCTGTAAAAATGGGATGTCCTGTTTCCATTGGAGACAGGCCACGTCTTCGCTCTGTAAAAATGGGATGTCCTGTTTCCATTGGAGACAGGCCACGTCTTCGCTCTGTAAAAATGGGATGTCCTGTTTCCATTGGAGACAGGCCACGTCTTCGCTCTGTAAAAATGGGATGTCCTGTTTCCATTGGAGACAGGCCACGTCTTCGCTCTGTAAAAATGGGATGTCCTGTTTCCATTGGAGACAGGCCACGTCTTCGCTCTGTAAAAATGGGATGTCCTGTTTCCATTGGAGACAGGCCACGTTTCCATTGGAGACAGGCCACGTCGCTCTGTAAAAATGGGATGTCCTGTTTCCATTGGAGACAGGCCACGTCTTCGCTCTGTAAAAATGGGATGTCCTGTTTCCATTGGAGACAGGCCACGTCTTCGCTCTGTAAAAATGGGATGTCCTGTTTCCATTGGAGACAGGCCTGTAAAAATGGGATGTCCTGTTTCCTTGGAGACAGGCCACGTCTCGCTCTGTAAAAATGGGATGTCCTGTTTCCATTGGAGACAGGCCACGTCTTCGCTATGTAAAAATGGGATGTCCTGTTTCCATTGGAGACAGGCCACGTCTTCGCTCTGTAAAAATGGGATGTCCTGTTTCCATTGGAGACAGGCCTATGTAAAAATGGGATGTCCTGTTTCCATTGGAGACAGGCCGCTCTGTAAAAATGGGATGTCCTGTTTCCATTGGAGACAGGCCTGTTTCCATTGGAGACAGGGCCACGTCTTCGCTATGTAAAAATGGGACTGTTTCCATTGGAGACAGGCCACGTCTCTGTAAAAATGGGATGTCCTGTTTCCATTGGAGACAGGCCACGTCTTCGCTATGTATAAATGTTTAATAAGAAATTCAACACATTTTAACATTTCCATGAGTCATTGCAATAATAACATTAACATGTGATAGTAGTTGAGACTTTTTAAAACACAGGAAAACAAATGATTAGATATGTAAAACGGATTTAATAAAAATAAAAAAACTATACATCATATGCATTTGCAGAGCCTTGAATTGATACTGCAAGAAGAACACAAAGTCCAATCACCAAGAACAACTCTACAAATCACCAAGAACAACTCTATCCTGAAGTGCTGTGATAATATACAATAATATATAATAATATAAAATAATATATGATAAAAAATGAAATGCAGACATGAGGACACAAATTACAATAAAAAGGGCAATTATTTTACTTCAGAAAAAGAAACGCTGCCCGATGCCGTGAAGAATGTGTTTTTCAAAGACTTCTTTGCTATTCTGCTATAATGTTTAAAAAAAATATGATTTTCAAACTGTAAATGAAATGTATAAAACATCTAAATTATAATTATATTAATTAACATTCAACATTTTTTTTATTAACATTTTTTTATGTTTCTGTTTTCAAAAAAGACAAAATATTAATACATTTTTACATCCAAATGTGAATCAAACAAATCTATAAAAATGGATCCAATTCTAAATAAAATGACAAGATGTAGTCAAATAACTACATTCAAACCAACTTTTTTTTAAAGGCAAAATGTGTCTCTTTGGGCATCTCACATAAAAATTCCATCCATCACAATAACAACAGTGTAAGAAAATGCATTACAATTATTAATCGGAAAATAATCTGAGGCAAAGTACACTGGTGCATTAACAATTTTAAACCAATATTAAAAATATTTTTGTATTTATAAAAAAAAGTGAACCATTTTGATCTCTCCATGGAACATTTGGAAAATGGCACAAGAGGAGATAGAGGTGCCTCCTAAAGCCAGTGTGAAGCGATGCTAGGGTGGTTCTGGCTGCTATGTATATAACTCATTAGGTTCAGGGTTCAGATGTAACATACAAATGTCATGTAAAAAAATAAAAAAGGTTAAATATTTCTAAACAAAGCTGATTATCTGACCAAAATGTTAAACTGAGAAATTAGGCAAGAGACTAAAAATATATGTATGAAACTAATATCACAGCAGGATTGTGTATATGACCATCAGTGTCACTCATGTCCCTTACTGTCCCCACAGATAACAAAACAAAGGGATAATTAAGTCAGAGACGACATGCGCGCCCAACCCGTCTCGTGCACTTGCATGCCCACCAAATGTGAAAATCCTGGCCCATTCCCCCTGAAACTTGATGGTTGTTGAACTTATTTTTAGTGTCATTTGATAAGCTTCCCTGGTTGCACAGAGACATCCCACTGACCCAGCCACTGGTCATTGTCTATACCGGTTCCCATCAAAACCGGGCGAGCTTTGTCAGGTTTCGGCTCGAATATCCATTTTGCATCTGAAGTACTGTATCCAAAGTGACTGGATCGTTGGAGCCATTTCTCTTCAGCTGCTGCCTTTCCTCCCCCACAATGCTCCTCTCTCTCTGACATCATTTTGGGATTGGCGTAATGACAACACGTTTGAGAAATCTACAACAAATATATATACTACCGCTTTTCTTTGGGGGGGGGGGTGGAGCTCTGCGTGCGAGGCTTGGTAACATAATTTGAACAATACTTATCTGTACGTCGCATCCGTTGCCTTGGTTTTACGTTTGGGTTTCAGAGAGCCAGGGTGCACCAAACCGTCACCAAGGAGACAGGATGGGATGGCCTCTTTCTCTCCAAATAATGCACGTACCGTTATAGGTCATTCAATGTCAAAAGCAATAAAAAAAAGACGACCAAATCTTCACAGGCTGCTGCTTGCTGTTCTCTTTAATTATTTTAATTAAACGTTGATATTCTGCAGCTGAGGGAAGCTATAGGGTTGAGACTGGAGGGAAGCAGGGAGGTCCTTGGAGGATTGGAGACAGAAGGGTAGAAGCAGGGAGGTCCTTGGAGGATTGGAGACAGAGGGGAAGGGTAGAAGCAGGGAGGTCCTTGGAGGATTGGAGACAGAAGGGTAGAAGCAGGGAGGTCAGTGGAGTATTGGAGACAGAAGGGTAGAAGAAGGGAGGTCAGTGGAGGATTGGAGACAGAAGGGTAGAAGCAGGGTGGTCAGTGGAGGATTGGAGACAGAAGGGTAGAAGCAGGGAGGTCCGTGGAGGATTGGAGACAGAAGGGTAGAAGCAGGGAGGTCAGTGGAGGATTGGAGACAGAAGGGTAGAAGCAGGGAGGTCCTTGGAGGATTGGAGACAGAAGGGTAGAAGCAGGGAGGTCCTTGGAGGATTGGAGACAGAAGGGTAGAAGCAGGGAGGTCAGTGGAGGATTGGAGACAGAAGGGTAGAAGCAGGGAGGTCCTTGGAGGATTGGAGACAGAAGGGTAGAAGCAGGGAGGTCAGTGGAGGATTGGAGACAGAAGGGTAGAAGCAGGGAGGTCAGTGGAGGATTGGAGACAGAAGGGTAGAAGCAGGGATACCCTTGGAGGATTGGAGACAGAAGGGTAGAAGCAGGGAGGTCCTTGGAGGATTGGAGACAGAAGGGTAGAAGCAGGGAGGTCAGTGGAGGATTGGAGACAGAAGGGTAGAAGCAGGGATACCCTTGGAGGATTGGAGACAGAAGGGTAGAAGCAGGGAGGTCAGTGGAGGATTGGAGACAGAAGGGTAGAAGCAGAGAGGTCAGTGGAGGATTGGAGACAGAAGGGTAGAAGCAGGGAGGTCCTTGGAGGATTGGAGACAGAAGGGTAGAAGCAGGGAGGTCAGTGGAGGATTGGAGACAGAAGGGTAGAAGCAGGGAGGTCCTTGGAGGATTGGAGACAGAAGGGTAGAAGCAGGGAGGTCCTTGGAGGATTGGAGACAGAAGGGTAGAAGCAGGGAGGTCAGTGGAGGATTGGAGACAGAAGGGTAGAAGCAGGGAGGTCAGTGGAGGATTGGAGACAGAAGGGTAGAAGCAGGGAGGTCCTTGGAGGATTGGAGACAGAAGGGTAGAAGCAGGGAGGTCAGTGGAGGATTGGAGACAGAAGGGTAGAAGCAGGGAGGTCAGTGGAGGATTGGAGACAGAAGGGTAGAAGCAGGGAGGTCAGTGGAGGATTGGAGACAGAAGGGTAGAAGCAGGGAGGTCCTTGGAGGATTGGAGACAGAAGGGTAGAAGCAGGGAGGTCAGTGGAGGATTGGAGACAGAAGGGTAGAAGCAGGGAGGTCCTTGGAGGATTGGAGACAGAAGGGTAGAAGCAGGGAGGTCCTTGGAGGATTGGAGACAGAAGGGTAGAAGCAGGGAGGTCAGTGGAGGATTGGAGACAGAAGGGTAGAAGCAGGGAGGTCCTTGGAGGATTGGAGACAGAAGGGTAGAAGCAGGGAGGTCCGTGTAGGATTGTAGACAGAAGGGTAGAAGCAGGGATACCCTTGGAGGATTATAGACGGAAGGGTAGAAGCAGGGATGTCCTTGGAGGATTGGAGACAGAAGGGTAGAAGCAGGGAGGTCCTTGGAGGATTGGAGACAGAAGGGTAGAAGCAGGGATGTCCTTGGAGGATTGGAGACAGAAGGGTAGAAGCAGGGAGGTCCTTGGAGGATTGGAGACAGAAGGGTAGAAGCAGGGAGGTCAGTGGAGGATTGGAGACAGAAGGGTAGAAGCAGGGAGGTCAGTGGAGGATTGGAGACAGAAGGGTAGAAGCAGGGAGGTCAGTGGAGGATTGGAGACAGAAGGGTAGAAGCAGGGAGGTCCTTGGAGGATTGTAGACAGAAGGGTAGAAGCAGGGAGTCCAGTGACATTGGAGACAGAAGGGTAGCAGCAGGAGACCCTTGGAGGATTGGAGACAGAGGGGAAGGGTAGAAGCAGGAGACCCTTGACATTGGAGACAGAGGGTAGAAGCAGGGTAGCAGTGACATTGGAGACAGAGGGGTAGAAGCAGGGAGGTCCTTGGAGGATTGGAGACAGAGGGTAGAAGGGGAGGTCCTTGGAGTGATTGGAGACAGAAGGGTAGAAGCAGGGAGGTCAGTGGAGGATTGGAGACAGAAGGGTAGAAGCAGGGAGGTCCTTGGAGGATTGGAGACAGAAGGGCAGAAGCAGGGAGGTCAGTGGAGGATTGGAGACAGAAGGGGAAGCAGGGAGGTCAGTGGAGGATTGGAGACAGAAGGGTAGAAGCAGGGAGGTCCTTGGAGGATTGGAGACAGAGGGTAGAAGCAGGGAGGTCAGTGGAGGATTGGAGACAGAGGGTAGAAGCAGGAGGTCCTTGGAGGATTGGAGACAGAAGGGTAGAAGGGGAGTCAGTGACATTGGAGACAGAAGGGTAGAAGCAGGGAGGTCCTTGGAGGATTGGAGACAGAAGGGCAGAAGCAGGGAGGTCAGTGGAGGATTGGAGACAGAAGGGTAGAAGCAGGGAGGTCAGTGGGGGATTGGAGACAGAAGGGTAGAAGCAGGGAGGTCCTTGGAGGATTGGAGACAGAAGGGTAGAAGCAGGGAGACCCTTGGAGGATTGGAGACAGAAGGGTAGAAGCAGGGAGGTCCTTGGAGGATTGGAGACAGAGGGGAAGGGTAGCAGTGACATTGGAGACAGAGGGGTAAGGGTAGCAGTGACATTGGAGACAGAGGGTAAGGGTAGCAGTGACATTGGAGACAGAGGGGTAAGGGTAGCAGTGACATTGGAGACAGAGGGTAAGGGTAGCAGTGACATTAGAGACAGAGGGTAAGGGTAGCAGTGACATTAGAGACAGAGGGTAAGGGGAGCAGTGACATTGGAGACAGAGGGTAAGGGGAGCAGTGACATTGGAGACAGAGGGGTAAGGGTAGCAGTGACATTGGAGACAGAGGGTAAGGGTAGCAGTGACATTGGAGACAGAGGGTAAGGGGAGCAGTGACATTGGAGACAGAGGGGTAAGGGTAGCAGTGACATTGGAGACAGAGGGGTAAGGGTAGCAGTGACATTGGAGACAGAGGGGAAGGGTAGCAGTGACATTGGAGACAGAGGGGTAAGGGTAGCAGTGACATTGGAGACAGAGGGGTAAGGGGAGCAGTGACACTGGAGACAGAGGGTAAGGGTAGCAGTGACATTGGAGACAGAGGGGTAAGGGTAGCAGTGACATTGGAGACAGAGGGTAAGGGTAGCAGTGACATTGGAGACAGAGGGGTAAGGGTAGCAGTGACATTGGAGACAGAGGGTAAGGGTAGCAGTGACATTAGAGACAGAGGGGTAAGGGTAGCAGTGACATTGGAGACAGAGGGGTAAGGGGAGCAGTGACACTGGAGACAGAGGGTAAGGGTAGCAGTGACATTGGAGACAGAGGGGTAAGGGGAGCAGTGACACTGGAGACAGAGGGTAAGGGTAGCAGTGACATTGGAGACAGCTGTATCTATATTTTAAAACTCTTTAACTGACTGACTGTCATGTTTATTGGGTTGTGATCTTGTACGCCTTAGTGACCATACAGCAGATTGCATCGAAACCGAGGGGAACACAGCCACGCACCATGTCAGGGGCTTCAGGCAGCCTATCCCTTAAACCTAGTCTGAAGAAGAGAGCTGTGATGGTCTGGTCAGAGGGTCTGTCCCGGCCCGGCCCGCAGTGGGGTAACGCTCTACTAACTCTCCCCTTGTCCCCAGTGCATAATGAAAGAAAGGTGTCTTCACAAAACTAAAGGGTAAATGTCTTAGCTACTGCTTCCAATACCTTAGGGCGTCCTGTCTGACTACAGTTTATCATGCGTGTGCACTTCTCAGTGTTAAAATGACAGGATATACGTTCATAGGGGTAAGGGGCATCTTTGGAGACGATAGTGGAGGGAAGGAGTTGGAGTGACATTTGAGACAGAGGCCAAGAGGCGATGGACTTGTGCACTGTGTGTCGAGGCCCGCTGGGAGTATTCATACTGCCACGCTAAAGGCAGTCTTGCTCTCTCTCTCTCGCTCGCTGTGTTTAAATATATTTTTTATTAGATAGCTTCCATCTGTGCCCATGAAATAAGGTTTTCCACAGAAGGCACAATATGGTCAGAATATGTTAATCCTTTGGTGCAAAAAATAAAATAAAAAAATTCAAAAATCTGGATCCGAACGGCCATTTTGTCCAGTACTTTTATTCGCTTGGGCCTCTTGTGAAAGAAAATACACATTTTTAAAAAATACGACAAGTGGAAAAATATGCAGTTTATATATCCCAGTTATCGATAGATGGAAAAATTTAAATGTTCTCATGAGTATGATTTTTGAGAAAACAGGAGAGTCCTCCATTTTGTGCACAATATAGAGTGAAGGAAAATGGATTGTGGTTTTGGGATTTTGGGGGATTTTTAGATCTTCAAAAATATTTTGCCCTTACCAAGAGAACAGTAATCATTGTAGATTATATTCTTTGTCCTCTAACGGTTCTGCAGTCGGCTGAAATTAATACATTTCCCCTGAAATGAGAAAGAATGAGAAATGGCATTAGACTCCAAAATTGCAGTACAGTACATTAATCACTATTGAAATAAGTTATTTGTTAAAAATAAACACTCATAAATCATTGTAATATTTGTTACAACTAATATTACTCTAACTTAAATATTTTCCCACAAAAAAAAAAGACATTTGAAGTAAATCTAGTTGTTGCAGCATAGGAACATTAAATATTGTATATGTTAATAAAGTACTATAAAATACTTCATAAGGTATTCATACCCCTTTGACTTAGTTAACATTTTGCCAGATTTCAAAATGGATTAACTCAAAGTTTTTTCTTCTTCCAGCCCATCTACACACAATAACCACATAATGACAAAGTGAAGAAAAAAATGTTTTAGACATGTTTGCAAATAAAATACAGAAATATCTCATTTTCACAAGTATTCACACCCCTGAAGTCAATCTTTTTTTAGAAGCACATTGTGCAACATTTGTCCATTTGTTCTTTTCTAAATTCTTCAAGCTCTGTCAAATTTATTGTTGATCATTGCTCGACAAAACATTTTCAAGTCTTGCGATAGACTTTCAAGTAGATTTAAATCAAAACTGTAACTCAAGACACTCAGGAACATTCATGTCAGGGGTCAGGCAACTATCCAGTGTAGATCTTGGAGAGCTTGTGTTTTAGGTTCTGTCCTCAGAAAGGTCTCATCCCCCAGTGTCTGGTGGAAAGCAGACTGAACCAGGTTATTGTCCTGCTGAAAGGTGAATTCATGAAAGTGTCTGGTGGAAAGCAGTCTGAACCAGGTTATTGTCCTGCTGAAAGGTGAATTCATCTCCAGTGTCTGGTGGAAAGCAGACTGAACAGGTTATTGTCCTGCTGAAAGGTGAATTCATCTCCCAGTGTCTGGTGGAAAGCAGACTGAACCAGGTTATTGTCCTGCTGAAAGGCATCTTCATCTCCCAGTGGGTGGAAAGCAGACTGAACCAGGTTTTGTTGCTGAAAGGTGATCATCTCCCAGTGTCTGGTGGAAAGCAGACTGAACCAGGTTATTGTCCTGCACGAAAGGTGAGTCTTCATCTCCCAGTGTCTGTGTTTAAATATATTTTTATTAGAGGCTTCCATCTGTCCTGAAAAAGGTTTCATCAGAAGTGTCTATGTGGAAAGCAGACTGAACCAGGTTATTGTCCTTTGCTGAAAAATAAAATTCATCTCCCAAAAATCTGGAAAGCAGTCTGAACCAGGTTATTGTCCTGCTAAAGGTGAATTCATCTCCCAGTGTCTGGTGGAAAGAAGACTGAACAGGTTATTGTTGCTGAAAGGTGAATTCATCTCCCAGTGTCTGGTGGAAAGCAGACTGAACCAGGTTATTGTCCTGCTGAAAAATCATCTCCCAGTGTCTGGTGGTTTATATATCCCTGAAAGGTGAATTCATCTCCCAGTGTAGTGGAAAAAATTTAAATGTTCTCATCTCCCAGTGTCTGGTGGAAAGCAGTCTGAACCAGGTTATTTTTGCTGAAAAAGGAGAGTCATCTCCCATTTTGTGCACAATATAGACTGAAGGAAAATGGATTGTGGTTTTGCTGAAAGGGGATTTTTAGATCTTCAAAGTGTTTGGTGGACCAAGAGAACAGTAATCATTGTAGATTATATTCTTTCTCCCAGTTCTGCAGTGGAAAGCAGAATTAACCACATTTCCCTGAAATGAAAGAATGTGAATTCATCTCCCGCAGTCAGTACAAATCACTATTGAAATAAGTTATTTGTCCTGTAATATTTGAAAGGTAAATACATCTCCCAGTGTCTTGGAAAGCAGTCTGAACCAGGTTATTGTCCTGCTGAAAGGTGAATTCATCTCCCAAAAAAGCAGACATTTGAAGTAAAGGTCTAGTTGTTCCAGCATGAACATTAAATATTGTATCTGTTAGTGTACTATAAAATACTTCAGTATTCTGAACCAGGTTATTGTCCTGCTGAAAGGTGAATTCATCTCCCAGTGTCTGGTGGAAAGCAGACTGAACCAGGTTATTGTCCTGCTGAAAGGTGAATTCATCTCCCAGTGTCTGGTGGAAAGCAGTCTGAACCAGGTTATTGTCCTGCTGAAAGGTGAATTCATCTCCCAGTGTCTGGTGGAAAGCAGACTGAACCAGGTTATTGTCCTGCTGAAAGGTGAATTCATCTCCCAGTGTCTGGTGGAAAGCAGACTGAACCAGGTTATTGTCCTGCTGAAAGGTGAATTCATCTCCCAGTGTCTGGTGGAAAGCAGTCTGAACCAGGTTATTGTCCTGCTGAAAGTTGAATTCATCTCCCAGTGTCTGGTGGAAAGCAGACTGAACCAGGTTATTGTCCTGCTGAAAGGTGAATTCATCTCCCAGTGTCTGGTGGAAAGCAGACTGAACCAGGTTATTGTCCTGCTGAAAGGTGAATTCATCTCCCAGTGTCTGGTGGAAAGCAGACTGAACCAGGTTATTGTCCTGCTGAAAGGTGAATTCATCTCCCGGTGTCTGGTGGAAAGCAGACTGAACCAGGTTATTGTCCTGCTGAAAGGTGAATTCATCTCCCAGTGTCTGGTGGAAAGCAGACTGAACCAGGTTATTGTCCTGCTGAAAGGTGAATTCATCTCCCAGTTTCTGGTGGAAAGCAGACTGAACCAGAGTTTCCTTCTTTTCACTCTGTCATTTAGGTTAGTATTGTTGTAGATCCGTCCTCAGTTTTCTCCTATCTCAGCCATCTATTGATACACCATCCAAAGTGTAATTAATAACTTCACCATGCTCAAAGGGATATTCAATGTCTGTTTTTTATATTTTTACCCATCTACCAATAGGTGCCCTTCTTTGCAAGGCATTGAAAAACCTCCCGAGTCATTGTGGTTGAATCTGTGTTTTAAAATCCCTGCTGGACTGAGGGACCTTACCGATAATTGTATGTGTGGGGTGCAGAAATGAGAGTAGTCCAAAAATAAAATCCTGTTAAACACTATTATTGCAGACAGCGTGAGTCCACGCAAGAACATTTGTACTCCTGAAACATATTTAGGCTTTCCATAGCAAATGGGTTGAATACTTATTGACTCAAGACATTTCAGTGCTTTATTTTTTCTACATTTGTAAAAATGTCAAAAACATAATTCACCTTTGACATTATTGGGTTATCTCAATGAAAACCAGGCTGTTAAACAACAAAATGTGGGAAATGTCAAGAGGGGTGAATACTATCTGAATGCTCTCTGAATGCTCTCTGAATGCTCTCTGAATGCTCTCTGAATACTCTCTGAATGCTCTCTGAATGCTCTCTGAATACTCTCTGAATACTCTCTGAATGCTCTCTGAATGCTCTCTGAATGCTCTCTGAATACTCTCTGAATGCTCTCTGAATGCTCTCTGAATACTCTCTGAATGCTCTCTGAATGCTCTCTGAATACTCTCTGAATACTATCTGAATGCTCTCTGAATGCTCTCTGAATGCTCTCTGAATACTCTCTGAATACTCTCTGAATGCTCTCTGAATACTCTCTGAATACTATCTGAATGCTCTCTGAATGCTCTCTGAATGCTCTCTGAATGCTCTCTGAATGCTCTCTGAATGCTCTCTGAATACTCTTTGAATGCTCTCTGAATGCTCTCTGAATACTCTCTGAATACTCTCTGAATACTCTTTTAATACTCTCTGAATACTCTCTGAATACTCTCTGAATACTCTCTGAATGCTCTCTGAATGCTCTCTGAATACTCTCTGAATGCTCTCTGAATACTCTGAATGCTCTCTGAATGCTCTCTGAATACTCTTTGAATGCTCTCTGAATGCTCTCTGAATACTCTCTGAATGCTCTCTGAATGCTCTCTGAATGCTCTCTGAATGCTCTCTGAATGCTCTCTGAATACTCTCTGAATACTCTTTGAATGCTCTCTGAATTCTCTCTGAATGCTCTCTGAATACTCTCTGAATGCTCTCTGAATGCTCTCTGAATACTCTCTGAATGAATGCTCTCTGAATACTCTGAATTCTGAATACTCTCTGAATGCTCTCTGAATGCTCCCTGAATGCTCTCTGAATACTCTTTGAATGCTCTCTGAATGCTCTCTGAATGCTCTCTGAATGCTCTCTGAATGCTCTCTGAATGCTCTCTGAATACTCTCTGAATGCTCTCTGAATGCTCACTGAATACTCTCTGAATACTCTCTGAATACTCTCTGAATGCTCTCTACATTTCCAAGTCTACAGAAGTACAATTTTGTAGTTATTTCTGCAACAAATTACAACATAATATATATATACATTTAAATACTTTCTTTCATCAGAAACATAACTGCATTTTTTTTTATGTTTAATTAAAAACAAATGTATTAAATACAATTTCACCTATCAGTAAGATTACAAACAATACTTTTTTTTGCGTTGTACTTTATAAAAGTAATATTGTCATCCTATGTCAAATATACATTTAAATACATAATATACCAGTTAAGAAATTATCTTACATATTGTAACAGAATGTATAGTGCACAATGTGAGGACTCACTCACAACTGTTATTCCTTCACATGCCACCAACCTGCCTGCCACGACAACATTATCTGAAGACCCCTGACGGTGGAGGTCTCATCACACTAAGGGATATGTATAGGGAAGCATGGGGTTGTTTATTTTTTATTTTATCTTTATTTAACCAGGCAAGTCAGTTAAGAACAAATTCTTATTTTCAATGACGGCCTAGGAACAGTGTGTTAACTGTCTGTTCAGGGGCAGAACGACAGATTGGTACCTTGTCAGCTCAGGGGTTTGAAATTGCAACCTTCCGGTTACTAGTCCAACGCTCTAACCACTAGGCTACCCTGCCTCCCCAATTAAATTAAATTAAATTCAATTGTAATTAAAGTCACTCAAATCCGGAAGTGGTTTGAATAAAAAAATTAATAATTTGTTTTAATAACTTTTAAAAATAAATAGTTCATAGACAAGTCTTTGAAAATATATGTTAAATTATAGAATTAGAATTGACCCCAACCGTTGTTTGGATTACAGATGGTCCAGAGGAACGGCTGTCATGCCTGGGAGGGAAATACTACAGTACAGTGGTATGGCTTCAGCTCTCACTGGCACCAAGAGAGAGAGCTCTAACCCAGCTAATATACAGACACCAAGAGAGAGAGAGAGAGCTCTAACCCAGCTAATATACAGACACCAAGAGAGAGAGCTCTAACCGAGCTAATATACAGACACCAAGAGAGAGAGAGAGCTCTAACCCAGCTAATATACAGACACCAAGAGAGAGAGAGCTCTAACCCAGCTAATATACAGACACCAAGAGAGAGAGAGAGCTCTACCCCAGCTAATATACAGACACCAAGAGAGAGAGAGAGCTCTACCCCAGCTAATATACAGACACCAAGAGAGAGAGAGCTCTACCCCAGCTAATATACAGACACCAAGAGAGAGAGAGAGCTCTAACCCAGCTAATATACAGACACCAAGAGAGAGAGAGAGCTCTAACCCAGCTAATATACAGACACCAAGAGAGAGAGAGCTCTACCCCCCCAGCTAATATACAGACACCAAGAGAGAGAGAGAGCGCTCTAACCGAGCTAATATACAGACACCAAGAGAGAGAGCTCTAACCCAGCTAATATACAGACACCAAGAGAGAGAGAGAGAGCTCTACCCCAGCTAATATACAGACACCAAGAGAGAGAGAGCTCTAACCCAGCTAATATACAGACACCAAGAGAGAGAGAGAGCTCTAACCCAGCTAATATACAGACACCAAGAGAGAGGAGAGAGAGAGCTCTAACCCAGCTAATATACAGACACCAAGAGAGAGAGAGCTCTGACCGAGCTAATATACAGACACCAAGAGAGAGAGAGAGCTCTGACCGAGCTAATATACAGACACCAAGAGAGAGAGAGAGCTCTGACCGAGCTAATATACAGACACCAAGAGAGAGAGAGAGAGAGAGCTCTAACCCAGCTAATATACAGACACCAAGAGAGAGAGAGAGCTCTAACCCAGCTAATATACAGACACCAAGAGAGAGAGAGAGCTCTGACGGAGCTAAGATACAGACACCAAGAGAGAGAGAGAGCTCTGACCGAGCTAATATACAGACACCAAGAGAGAGAGAGAGAGAGCTCTAACCCAGATAATATACAGACACCAAGAGAGAGAGAGAGAGCTCTAACCCAGCTAATATACAGACACCAAGAGAGAGAGAGCTCTAACCCAGCTAATATACAGACACCAAGAGAGAGAGAGCTCTGACCGAGCTAATATACAGACACCAAGAGAGAGAAAGAGCTCTAACCCAGCTAATATACAGACACCAAGAGAGAGAACTCTACCCCAGCTAATATACAGACACCAAGAGAGAGAGAGAGCTCTAACCCAGCTAATATACAGACACTAAGAGAGAGAGAGCTCTACCACAGCTAATATACAGACACCAAGAGAGAGAGAGAGCTCTAACCCAGCTAATATACAGACACCAAGAGAGAGAGAGAGCTCTAACCCAGCTAATATACAGACACCAAGAGAGAGAACTCTAGCCCAGCTAATATACAGACACCAAGAGAGAGAGAGCTCTACCCCAGCTAATATACAGACACCAAGAGAGAGAGAGAGCTCTAACCCAGCTAATATACAGACACCAAGAGAGAGAGAGAGCTCTAACCCAGCTAATATACAGACACCAAGAGAGAGAGAGAGAGCTCTCTCTGAGCTAATATACAGACACCTGAGCTCTAACCGAGCTAATATACAGACACCAGAGAGAGAGAGAGAGAGCTCTAACCCAGCTAATATACAGACACCAAAGAGCTCTACCCCAGCTAATATACAGACACCAGGAGAGAGAGCTCTCCGAGCTAATATACAGACACCTCTCTCTCTCTCCAGCTAATATACAGACACCAAAGAGAGAGCTCTAACCCAGCTCTCTCAGACACCTCTCTCTCTAATATACAGACACCAAGAGAGAGAGAGAGAGCTCTGACCGAGCTAATATACAGACACCAAGAGAGAGAGAGAGCTCTGACCGAGCTCTATACAGACACCTCTCCCTCTCTAATCTACAGACACCTCTCTCTCTCTCTATACAGACACCAGAGAACTCAAGATCAGACACCAAGAGAGAGAGAGCTCTCGAGCTAATATACTCTCTCTCTCTCTCTAATATCAGACACCAAGAGAGAGAGAGAGAGCTCTCTCTCTCTATACAGACTCAAGAGAGAGAGTCTCTCCCAGCTCTATACAGACACCAAGAGAGAGAGCTCTCTCTCTCTCTCACCTCTCTCTCTCTCTCTCAGACACCAAGAGAGAGAGAGAGCTCTACCCCAGCTAATATACAGACACCTCTCTCCCTCTCTATACAGACACCTCTCTCCCTCTAATATACAGACACCTCTCTCCCAGCTAATCTCAGACACCTCTAACCCTCTAATATACTCACCTCTCTCTCTCTCTCAGACACCTCTCTCCGAGCTAATATACAGACTCTCTCTCTCTCTCTCAGACACCAAGAGAGAGAGAGAGAGAGCTCTAACCTCAGCTAATCTACAGACACCAAGAGAGAGAGAGAGCTCTCTCAGCTAATATACAGACTCTCTCTCTCTAAGATCTCACCAAGAGAGAGAGCTCTCTCTAATATCTCACCAAGCTCTCTAACTCTCAGATAATATACAGACACCAAGAGAGAGAGAGAGAGCTCTAACCCAGCTAATATACAGACACCTCTCTAACCCAGCTAATATACAGACTCAAAGAGAGAGAGCTCTCTCTCTAATCTCTCACCAAGAAGAGAAAGAGCTCCCTCCCAGCTCTATACAGACTCTCTCTCTACCCCAGCTCTATACAGACACCAAGAGAGAGAACTCTCCAGCTCTATACAGACTCAAGAGAGAGAGAGCTCTCTCCCAGCTAATATACAGACTCTCTAGAGAGAGAGAGCTCTCCACAGCTCTATACAGACACCAAGAGAGAGAGAGCTCTAACCCAGCTAATATACAGACACCTCTCTAACTCAGCTAATATACAGACACCAAGAGAGAGAACTCTAGCCCAGCTAATATACAGACACCAAGAGAGAGAGAGCTCTACCCCAGCTAATATACAGACACCAAGAGAGAGAGAGAGCTCTAACCCAGCTAATATACAGACACCAGAGAGAGAGAGAGCTCTAACCCAGCTAATATACAGACACCAAGAGAGAGAGAGAGAGAGAGAGCTCTAAATGAGCTAATATACAGACACCAAGAGAGAGAGAGGGAGCTCTAACCGAGCTAATATACAGACACCAAGAGAGAGAGAGAGAGAGCTCTAACCCAGCTAATATACAGACACCTCTCTAACCCTCTAATATCAGACACCAGGAGAGAGAGCTCTCTAATATACAGACACCTGAGCTCTCCCAGCTAATATACAGACACCAGGAGAGAGAGAGCTCTCCCAGCTAATATACAGACACCAAGAGAGAGAGAGCTCTCTCTCTCTATACAGACACCAAGAAGAGAGAGAGCTCTCTCCGAGCTAATATACAGACACCAAGAGAGAGAGAGCTCTGACCGAGCTAATATACAGACACCAGAGAGAGAGAGAGAGAGAGCTCTCAGCTAATATACAGACTGAGAGAGAGCTCTAACCCAGCTAATATACAGACACCTGTCTCTCTCTCTCTCACCTCTCTGACCTCTAATCTCTCACCTCTCTAACCCAGATAATATACAGACTTCTCTCTCTCTACAGACACCAAGAGAGAGAGAGCTCTCTCTCTATACAGACACCTCTCTCTCTCTCTCAGACACCAAGAGAGAGAAAGAGCTCTCTCAGCTAATATACAGACACAAAGAGAGAGAGAGAGCTCTCTCCCAGCTAATATCAGACACCAAGAGAGAGAACTCTACCCCAGCTAATCTACAGACACCTCTCTAACCCAGCTAATATACAGACACTAAGAGAGAGAGAGCTCTACCACAACAACAATATACAGACACCAAGAGAGAGAGAGAGCTCTAACCCAGCTAATATACAGACACCAAGAGAGAGAGAGAGCTCTACAGACACCAAGAGAGAGAACTCTAGCCCTCTCTCTACTCTCTCTCTGCTAATATCTCAAGAGAGAGAGAGCTCTCAGCTAATATACAGACACAAAGAGTACCCTTCCTCCCTCTCTCTCTCTCACTCAAGAGAGAGAGCTCTAACCCAGCTCTATACAGACACCAAGAGAGAGAGAGCTCTAACCCTCTCTCTATACTCTCACACAACAAATGCGTAGCCCAGCCCAGACACCCCCTCTCTCTCTCTATAGCTAATATACAATAATAATATATACAGACACCATTAGAAGAGAGCTCTAACCCAGCTAATTACAGACACCAAGAGAGAGAGAGCTTATACAGTCATGTGTGCATACATTCAGACACGATGGAGTGGTCCCAGCTAAATCAGACACCCACTACCCTGGCGTTACAGACACCAAGCGCCATGCTCTACAGCAACAGAGCCACAGAAGGACCTCTCTCTCTCAACCTCTCACAACAACAAATGACACTGTGACGAGCCCACCCTTCCTCTCTCTCTCTCTCTCTCTCTCTCTCTCTCTCTCTCTCTCTCTCTCTCTCTCTCTCTCTCTCTCTCTCTCTCTCTCTCTCTCTCTCTCTCTGTCTCTCTATCTCTCTCTCTCTCTCTCTCTCTCTCCCCCTCCCTCCAAACACACAGAGAAAAAAGGCCAACCCTGACATTGGATGCACTAACCGGGCAGATGCCAATGCAATGACTGAGTTGTGACATCGAGTGTGCGTACCCGCTCGCATAGTGTATGTGTGCGGGCTTTGCTCCATCTCTGCATGGTAAAGCCCTGGATGTCGACCCTCTGTGCCTAATCTCACACAGTCAACAAGTAAGGCACATCAGATGCTGTTTTGGCCGCCAACACCAGAGCAGATAAATTCACTAGATTTTATGGGGTTTAAAACGAGAAGGGGACTTTGCAAAAGCTGCTTCTCATCAGGAGCAGAGGACTAGGACTATGGTCCTATTCTGTATTCTGGGACTGGGACTATGGTCCTATTCCGGGACTGAGACTATGGTCCTATTCCGGGACTGAGACTATGGTCCTATTCTGGGACTGAGACTATGGTCCTATTCCGGGACTGAGACTATGGTCCTATTCCGGGACTGAGACTATGGTCCTATTCTGGGACTGAGACTATGGTCCTATTCTGGGACTGAGACTATGGTCCTATTCTGGGACTGAGACTATGGTCCTATTCTGGGACTGAGACTATGGTCCTATTCTGGGACTGAGACTATGGTCCTATTCTGGGACTGAGACTATGGTCCTATTCTGGGACTATGGTCCTATTCCGGGACTGGGACTATGGTCCTATTCTGGGACTGAGACTATGGTCCTATTCCGGGACTGGGACTATGGTCCTATTCTGGGACTTAGACTATGGTCCTATTCTGGGACTTAGACTATGGTCCTATTCTGGGACTGGGACTATGGTCCTATTCTGGGACTATGGTCCTATTCTGGGACTGAGACTATGGTCCTATTCTGGGACTGAGACTATGGTCCTATTCTGGGACTGAGACTATGGTCCTATTCTGGGACTGAGACTATGGTCCTATTCTGGGACTGAGACTATGGTCCTATTCCGGGACTGGGACTATGGTCCTATTCTGGGACTGAGACTATGGTCCTATTCCGGGACTGGGACTATGGTCCTATTCTGGGACTGAGACTATGGTCCTATTCCGGGACTGAGACTATGGTCCTTTTCTGGGACTGAGACTACAGTATATTACAGACCTCTACATGCTTTGTAAGTAGGAAAACCTGCAAAATCGGCAGTGTATCAAATACTTGTTCTCCCCACTGTATGTGTGTTTCAGTAAGATCATCTTTCAGAACTAACAATCAACAAAGACTGAAATTCCCCAAAAATGTCATAGTATGGAGCCCCCCACCGTTTATTTAGTTATAATGTTTGAGTCACTCTGACAGCATAAGAAGAATGCATAGGCCCCTCCCCCTCGATGATTTAGTTATAATGTTTGAGTCACTCTGACAGCATAAGAAGAATGCATAGGCCCCTCCCCCTCGATGATTTAGTTATAATGTTTGAGTCACTCTGACAGCATAAGAAGAATGCATAGGCTCCTCCCCCTCGTTGATTTAGTTATAATGTTTGAGTCACTCTGACAGCATAAGAAGAATGCATAGGCCCCTCCCCCGTTGATTTAGTTATAATGTTTGAGTCACTCTGACAGCATAAGAAGAAAGCATAGGCCCCTCCCCCTCGATGATTTAGTTATAATGTTTGAGTCACTCTGACAGCATAAGAAGAATGCATAGGCCCCTCCCCCTCGATGATTTAGTTATAATGTTTGAGTCACTCTGACAGCATTAGAAGAATGCATAGGCCCCTCCCCCTCGATGATTTAGTTATAATGTTTGAGTCACTCTGACAGCATTAGAAGAATGCATAGGCCCCTCCCCCCCGTTGATTTAGTTATAATGTTTGAGTCACTCTGACAGCATAAGAAGAATGCATAGGCCCCTCCCCCTCGATGATTTAGTTATAATGTTTGAGTCACTCTGACAGCATAAGAAGAATGCATAGGCCCCTCCCCCTCGATGATTTAGTTATAATGTTTGAGTCACTCTGACAGCTACATAGGCCCCTCCCCCTCGTTGCTAATGGTCAAACAGGTGCAGCACAACAGGGTCCGACCCATTCCAGCTCTCCTGATCCTTTTCCTGGGCCAGTGAGCTCTTGGCAGTGTGAGTTGCACAGAGGCACATAAACACATAAACACATAAACACACACACACACACACACACACACACACACACACACACACACACACACACACACACACACACACACACACACACACACACACACACACACACACACACACACACACACACACACACACACACACACACACACACACACACACACGCAGAGGGAGAGATGTGAATGTGTGGTACCACCCGTCAGACAACAGAGAGGGAGAACAATAGAATAGAAAAGTCTACATGTCAGCATGGGATGTCAGAGGAATTCCATCAGATGGATGGATGGATGGATGGATGGATGGAGGGATGACTGACTAGAAGGATAGAAGGATGGATTGGTAGATGACAGAGGTGGGGAGATTGAGAAGTGATGTGACAAGGGGTGGAGGGTGTTTTTTCTCTCTCCTTGTAGTCAGATAGAGAGAGAGAGAGAGAGAGAGAGAGAGAGAGAGAGAGAGAGAGAGAGAGAGAGAGAGAGAGAGAGAGAGAGAGAGAGAGAGAGAGAGAGAGAGAGAGAGAGAGAGAGAGAGAGAGAGAGAGAGAGAGAGAGAGAGAGAGAGAGAGAGAGAGAGAGAGGCTACTGTCTCATGATTCATAGGTGCCATTAAAACCCCTCCATTAGGTTGGTACTGAAATGCATTTGGAGAAATTGAGAAGTAGAGTTTTCTAAATGATGTCAAGCAAAACTTCAGATATGTTCAAGAGATTCAAAGGGTTAATAGAATATAATTAAGTGTCCAACTGCAACTCACACTAAAATACTGGTGTGGTCGTGCACAAATATTGTACAATAGAAATTCGTAGCTACAGGTTTGAGATACTTTTGAAAATATATACACAGTGCCTATATACATTTTGTTACTTTACAGCTTTATTCTAAAATAGATTAAATACAATACATGCCTGTGCAATCTACATCCCATAATGATAAAGCTAAAACAGGGCTTTTTGACATTTACATAAGTATTCAGACCCTTTGCTATGAGACTCGAAATTGAGCTCAGGTGCATCCTGTTTCCATGAATTGATCAGCCTTGAGATGTTTCTATGGCTTGATTGGAGTCCAACCTGTGGTAAATTCAATTGATTGGACATGATTTGGAAAGACACACACCTGTCTATATAAAGTTCCCACAGTTCACAGGGCATGTCAGAGCAAACACCAAGCCACGAGGACGAAGGGATTGGCCTCTACGGTGGCCGCCATCATTATTAAATGGAAGAAGTTTGGACCCACCAAGACTGGCCAACCGGCCAATCGGAGGAGAAGGGCCTTGGTCAGGGAGGTGAAGGGCCTTGGTCAGGGAGGTGAAGGGCCTTGGTCAGGGAGGTGAAGGGCCTTGGTCAGGGAGGTGAAGGGCCTTGGTCAGGGAGGTGAAGGGCCTTGGTCAGGGAGGTGAAGGGCCTTGGTCAGGGAGGAGAAGGGCCTTGGTCAGGGAGGAGAAGGGCCTTGGTCAGGGAGGAGAAGGGCCTTGGTCAGGGAGGTGAAGGGCCTTGGTCAGGGAGGTGAAGGGCCTTGGTCAGGGAGGAGAAGGGCCTTGGTCAGGGAGGAGAAGGGCCTTGGTCAGGGAGGAGAAGGGCCTTGGTCAGGGAGGAGAAGGGCCTTGGTCAGGGAGGTGAAGGGCCTTGGTCAGGGAGGAGAAGGGCCTTGGTCAGGGAGGAGAAGGGCCTTGGTCAGGGAGGAGAAGGGCCTTGGTCAGGGAGGAGAAGGGCCTTGGTCAGGGAGGAGAAGGGCCTTGGTCAGGGAGGTGAAGGGCCTTGGTCAGGGAGGAGAAGGGCCTTGGTCAGGGAGGAGAAGGGCCTTGGTCAGGGAGGTGAAGGGCCTTGGTCAGGGAGGAGAAGGGCCTTGGTCAGGGAGGTGAAGGGTCTTGGTCAGGGAGGAGAAGGGCCTTGGTCAGGGAGGTGAAGGGCCTTGGTCAGGGAGGAGAAGGGCCTTGGTCAGGGAGGTGAAGGGCCTTGGTCAGGGAGGAGAAGGGCCTTGGTCAGGGAGGAGAAGGGCCTTGGTCAGGGAGGAGAAGGGCCTTGGTCAGGGAGGTGAAGGGCCTTGGTCAGGGAGGTGAAGGGCCTTGGTCAGGGAGGAGAAGGGCCTTGGTCAGGGAGGTGAAGGGCCTTGGTCAGGGAGGTGAAGGGCCTTGGTCAGGGAGGAGAAGGGCCTTGGTCAGGGAGGAGAAGGGCCTTGGTCAGGGAGGAGAAGGGCCTTGGTCAGGGAGGAGAAGGGTCTTGGTCAGGGAGGTGAAGGGCCTTGGTCAGGGAGGAGAAGGGCCTTGGTCAGGGAGGAGAAGGGCCTTGGTCAGGGAGGAGAAGGGCCTTGGTCAGGGAGGAGAAGGGCCTTGGTCAGGGAGGTGAAGGGCCTTGGTCAGGGAGGTGAAGGGCCTTGGTCAGGGAGGTGAAGGGCCTTGGTCAGGGAGGTGAAGGGCCTTGGTCAGGGAGGTGAAGGGCCTTGGTCAGGGAGGTGAAGGGCCTTGGTCAGGGAGGAGAAGGGCCTTGGTCAGGGAGGTGAAGGGCCTTGGTCAGGGAGGAGAAGGGCCTTGGTCAGGGAGGAGAAGGGCCTTGGTCAGGGAGGAGAAGGGCCTTGGTCAGGGAGGAGAAGGGCCTTGGTCAGGGAGGAGAAGGGCCTTGGTCAGGGAGGTGAAGGGCCTTGGTCAGGGAGGAGAAGGGCCTTGGTCAGGGAGGAGAAGGGCCTTGGTCAGGGAGGAGAAGGGCCTTGGTCAGGGAGGAGAAGGGCCTTGGTCAGGGAGGAGAAGGGCCTTGGTCAGGGAGGTGAAGGGCCTTGGTCAGGGAGGAGAAGGGCCTTGGTCAGGGAGGAGAAGGGCCTTGGTCAGGGAGGAGAAGGGCCTTGGTCAGGGAGGTGGCCAAGATATGCGGTGGTCACTCTGACAAAGATCTAGAGTTCCTCTTTAGGGAGAACCTTCCAGAAGGACAACAATCTCTACAGCACTCCACCAATCAGGCCTTTATGGTAGAGTGGCCAGACGGAAGCCACTCTTCAGTAAAAGGCACATGACAGCCCACTTGGAGACATCCTTGATTGAAAACCTACTCAGGAACTCAGACTGGGGGCGAAGGTTCACCTTCCAACAGGACAACGACCCTAAGCACACAGCCTAGACAACGCGGGAGTGTCTTCGGGGGAAGAGTCTCTGAATGTCCTTGAATGGCCCAGCCAGAGTCCGGAGTTGAACCTCATCGAACATCTCTGGAGAGACCAGAAAATAGCTGTGCAGCAACGCTCCCCATCCAACCTGGCAGAGCTTGAAAGGATCTGCAGAGAAGCATGGGAGAAACTCCCCAAATTTCAGGTGTGGTATCTCAGATAGGGGGGAGGGCGGTGAGGCCTAAGAGGGTTTTTATAAATAAACATCAAACAGTGGGTCTTGCAATAGGTATACAGAGATGACCAGTGATGTGTCCTATAAGGAGCATTTTTTTGGTCAGATGTTTTAGATCATTTTCTTCTTCAAGGTTGCAGCCCCTATCATCACCGAGCCTGTCTCTGACCTTTTTAACCTGTTTAACCTGTCTCTCCTCTCGGGGGAAGTTCCCAGTGCTTGGAAGGCCGCAGTGTGTCCTTAATTTAAAATGGATCAAGCTGATCCTAACTGTTATAAATTAATTAATAAATAAATAATAAATTCATTTATTCCCAAGTTGTTCTAAAACAAGTGCTGTGTTCAGTGTTCCCAAGTTTGGCAACAAAAATCTCCTTCAATAATTACCAAAATATCACCCTGTGTGTTGGCCTGATTTCTTATCTGACCATCGCTTTGGCCTGGCGATGTAAATAGCATCTTGGTGGCGGTTTGAAGGTTTGTGTCTCTGACCCACCATATTGTCTGGAGCTACAGAGGTCTGCAGCCCGCAGGCAGACTTCAGAGAACAAGAACATGTTTGTCGATCAGAGTTTTGGCTCGTCCCTTGTCAAGGGTCCAGGAGTGTGTGCGTGTGTGTGTGTGTGTGATTTTGCATCTCATCATCTCTCTCTGAACAGCTTGATTCCCCCAACAACACTACAAGTCCCCAAGGATCTGTCTTACACTCTTCAGTTTCTACACGAGGGACTGAGACCAAGAAAACGGGCAGTACGGAATCCATATTAGGAAGTCCCTAGTATGAACACAACTGAGGGAGTTTCTGGCAACTGAGAGATTTCCGAATATGGATGCCGTAAGTTGTGGAACCCAGAGTTTGGTTCATATGGCCAACTATGCCATTTTGTGGTGCTCGTCTTTTACATAAGTTCACAAGATATTTCCACATAAGTTATATGAAACATTTTGGTAAACAATGAAAACAAAACTATTTGATATTTGTTTGGGAAGGACTTGAGAGACCTAAAAGCCACAATATGTCCTTTAGCTTTGAGCCGCCACATATATAAATCAGGCCCCCGAGTGGCGCAGAAGTTTAAGGCACTGCATCTCAGTGCTAGAGGTGTCACTCCAGACCCTGGTTTGATTCCAACCTTTATCCCAACTGGCTGTGATTAGGAGTCCCGTAAGGGTGGTGCACAATTGGCCCAACGTTGCCGGAGTAGGCTGTCATTGTCAATAAGAATTTGTTCTTAACTGACTTGCTTAGATAAATAAAGATAAAATGTAATTATTGGCTACAATTAAATATAATAATAAATATCTTATTTTCATGCATAAAATGGCATTTATTGTAAAAAAAAAAACGTTTTTTCAAAAGTGAGTCAAAGCACTTTCAATACCTCCAAATTGGACACATTCCAATATCCCTATCTGCCGGTGGAGTCTCACCAATCAGACATGTGTTCCTGCTTCATCCTCTTGCTACATATTGAACAAATTAAGAAGTTGAAAATAGACGGAGACTAGGGAGAAGTGCAGCTGCAATGGAGACAGCAGGAGTGCCAGAGTGTGAGCAATCCTCCCATACTCAAGGCCTCCCCTTGTCAGTCCACACGGCCCCACGTCAGTGCACAGACACACACTGCCCACATAGGCACTGCCATCTGTCCTGTAGGGAAATCAAAGCCACCAGGGCTACAGCCAACACAACACGATGCCAGGCCATTTCCTCTCGTTGTGTACAGGCTTTGGTTTTCATTTTTTTTTTATATCGATATCGTTGGTTCTGTTTAGGTGTGGACGTCCTCGTTGGTCAGGGTGTGTTGCACCTGTCGCCTCGTTAGTTAGTCGTTAGTTTCACCTGTGCCGGCACAGCTGATATTTAACAGCTGCAGAGCCAATGTCCCAGTTTACATGATAGATGTCAGAAGAGCTAGACTACTTTCAGTGTGTGAACACAAAGCCATTTATTATGTGTCTCCCTGTTTGGGTTGCATCACATTTATTTTCACTCCCTAACCTAAGTTGGTTTGGGGGGGCAAATATAGTGGGTATCCTTGCTGTTATCAGGCAAATCTAGTGGGTATCCTTGTTGTTATCAGGCAAATCTAAAGGTTGCCCTTGGTGTTATCTGGCAAATATAGTGGGTATCCTTGCTGTTATCAGGCAAATCTAGTGGGTATCCTTGTTGTTATCAGGCAAATCTAAAGGTTGCCCTTGGTGTTATCTGGCAAATATAGTGGGTATCCTTGCTGTTATCTGGCAAATATAGTGGGTATCCTTGCTGTTATCAGGCAAATCTAATGGGTATCCTTGCTGTTATCAGGCAAATCTAATGGGTATATCATTGATGTTATCAGGCAAACATAGTGTGTGTCCATGGTGGGGATCTTTCCAACGGGAGTTGCTTGGCCCTCAGTAGACACCCGTGGATAATGTTCAGAGCCCATTTTAAAACCTGTTACCAGTCCATGGTGGGGATCTTTCCAGGGTGGTAGAGCACACCCCATAGAGGGAGAATGATAAAGAGTCCTACGGGTGGTAGAGTACACCCCATAGAGGGAGAACGATAAAGAGTCCTACGGGTGGTAGAGTACACCCCACAGAGGGAGAACGATGAAGAGTCCTACGGGTGGTAGAGCACACCCCATAGAGGGAGAACGATAAAGAGTCCTACGGGTGGTAGAGTACACCCCATAGAGGGCATTAAATCCCAACACTGAAACAGTGCATTCCAAATGGCACCATATACTCTATACTGTAGAGACCAGTGTCTTTCAGTCTACAGCCAGCAGTAAAAACATTGACACTGACAGGCAGCGTCATGCTGTTTACAGATCGTTCATCATCGGCTCCCATTCTAGTTCATGACATGGGCTCGTACTACAAGAGAGGAGATAGGAAAATAAATGTTATCCAACTGATCTCCCTCATCCAATATATCACTGCAGCAACACTGCTAACAGCCAGCGCTGACATAGATATCTGTTACAGGTTAAGGAGACAGGAGACGAACCACAGACTTTAGCAGCTTTACGGTTGACGTCAGCCTCCTGTCCTCTGTAAAAATGGGAGGCTGAGGATAAACATCAAATCAAATTCAAGTCAAGTTAATTTGTCATATGCACAGGATACACACAGATTAGATGGCCTTTCACCACATAGGACCCTGTGCGTTTCGGCCCAATCATGTGACATAGCAAATATTTTACCTTGTGTTTAAAGGAGAATTACACCAAAACAGTAACAGCTATTGTCTGAGGATGGTGCGGAACCATCTGACATTTACATCCTTTAGCAGAGGCTCTTATCCAGAGCGACTTACAGGAACAATTGTGGTAAAGGTCCTTTCTCAATCAAGGGCACGATTGACAGATTTCCCCTAGTCAGCGTCGGGATTTTGAAACGGCAACTTTTCAAGATTACTGGCTCAACTGCTTAACCACTAGGCTGCCACCCAGCCCATAAAAAGAAAAGAGGACAGTTTGATCAAATATGGGTTTAAATGAAGGTTTAAACTCAGGCCTCGCACATGATTGGGCCCTTATGAACATCAATGGCCTCGTCATCTTGAGATTTCAACCATTATTTCCATGATCATTTGTCCAAGGGTTATGAGGTCAGACAGTCATTGAGATCGTTCGGCGCATACAAGACATTTTCCCGCCTAACGTTCATTCCATCCCAACATGCAACACCAGCGCTGCCTGTTTGCTGGTCCGGAGATTCTCCTGAAGCTACGTCGTAGACAGCAGGTACCTTCAGCTGTTTCCTGCCCCACCTCTAGTCCTGCCTGTTCTCCCTCTCTCTCCCCCTGCCCCCCCCCACCACCACCTCCCCCTGGTTTCAGTCAGTCAGAGTAAAGTGCACATCATTGCCAGCTAAGAGCTCTGGGTAGCTCTGGGCACCGTCCCTGGTCGTCCCAGAGAAACACCAGTGGTTCTGGCGTGGGTGGACCTCACAGACAGGAGCAGAAAGGCACAGATGGCACTAATGGAGGAGAGGAATCCAACCGGGGGAACGGGACTGAGCCACACCGCATCGGCCAAATAGCTCTAGTGGTTATGTGTCTGTCTGTATGTATGTCTCTACGCTCAGCCCAACCCAACCCGGCTCCCAGCTCTACCAAGGTTAATTCCAATCCACAGCACTCCAGCATAAAGAATTTAGAATGATGAAATAATCATAAGAGGACACGAGGAGAGGACAGGAGGAGTGGAGGAGGTAGAGAAAGGGGGGATCTGACTGGAAGCATGCCAAGAGGATCAGATGGAGCTTGGATGGTAGGATTGCGCTTGGATAGCTAGCGACTAGTGACGTACTGGAGCCTTGTCCAATTCACAAACAACAGGGACTGATTCCCAACCTGCCGCTCAGCAGGAAACTGTCTCTGCTTGTAATTGAGTGACAGAGCTGCACCACACAAAAAAGTACTTAAACACTTGGAAAATGTTATCGCCTGGCACCGACAGAGGTGGTCGCCTCGCGACTTTAGGAAACTATTTGGCAATTTGTTTTTTTTTATGTATTATTTCTTACATTGTTTGCCCAGAAAATCTCAAGTGTTTTTACATACAGCCGGGAAGAACTATTGGATATAAAAGCAACGTCAATTTGTGGTCCTTCTGTAGCTCAGTTGGTAGAGCATGGCGCTTGTAACGCCATGGTAGTGGGTTCGATTCCCGGGACCACCCATACGTAGAATGTATGCACACATGACTGTAAGTCGCTTTGGATAAAAGCGTCCGCTAAATGGCATATATATTATATATTATATTATATATATTAATTTACCAACATTACGACCAGGAAAACAACTTTCCTGAGGCGGATCCTTTGTTCGGGACCTCCACCCTGGAAGATCTAATCCCAGAGGCCGACCCAAAACAACGCCGTCGCCGCAGGAGAGGCAGACGGAGCGGCTTACTGGTCAGACTCAGAAGGCGAGCACACCATCCACTGCTTCCGAGCATATTACTCATCAATGTCCATTCTCTAGACAACAAGGTGGACGAAATTAAGGCACGAGTTGCCTCCCAGAGAGAGATTGTAACAATCCATGTTTCACGGAAACATGGCTCACTCGGGAAATGTTGTCAGAGTCGGTACAGCCACCCAGTTTATTGTAGCTGGGGATTTTAACAAAGCTAATCTGAGAACTGGGCTTCCTAAATTCTATCAGCATATCGAATGCGCGACACGGGCTGGTAGCATTCTGGATCATTGCTACTCTAACTTCAGCGATGCATAAAAAGCCCTCCCCCGCCCTCCCTTCGGCAAATCTGACCACGACTCAATTTTGTTGCTCCCAGCCTACAGACAGAAACTAAAACAGGAAATGCCCGTGCTCAGGTCTATCCAACGCTGGTCTGACCAATCCGATTCCACGGTACAAGATTGCTTCGATCGCGTGGACTGGGATATGTTCCTGGTAGACTCAGCCAATAACATTGAGGTATACGCTGACTCGGTGCATGAGTTTTTTAGCAAGTTCATCGGTGATTTTGTACAAAATAACCAAATACAAACAGTGTAGGTATTCCCTCCGCAAGGCAATCAAACAAGAAAAGCGTCAGCATAGAGACAAAGTAGAGTCACAATTCAACGGCTCAGACACGAGACGTATGTGGCAGGGTCTACAGTCAATCATTCATTACAAAAAGAAAACCAGCCCGTCGCGGACACGGACGTCTTGCTCCCAGACAAATTAAACAACTTCTTTGCTCGCTTTGAGGACAATACAGTGCAACTGACATGGCCCTCTACTAAAGCCTGTGGGCTCTCCTTCACCGTGGCCAACGTGAGTAAAACATTTAAACATGTTAACTCTCGCAAGGCTGCCGAACCAGACGGCATCCCTAGCCACGTCCTCAGAGCATGCGCAGACCAGCTGGCTGGTGTGTTTACGGACATATTCAATCAACCCTTATCCCAGCCTGCTGGCCAACATTGTTTCTGTTCCCAAGAAAGCAAAGGTAACTGAACTAAATGATTTCTGTCATCATGAAGTGCTTTGAGAGACTAGTCAAGAATCATATCACCTCCACCCTACCTGACACCATGACCCACTCCAATTTTCTTACCGCCCCAACAGGTCCACAGACGACGCAATCACCATCACACTGCACACCCCCTTTCCCATCTGGACAAGAGGAATACCTATGTAAGAATTCTGTTCATTGACTACAGCTCAGCAATTAACACCATAATACCCTCCAAACCCTCATTAACCCTGGGTCTCGACTCTGCCCTGTGCAACTGGGTCCTGGACTTTCTGACGGGCTGCCCCATCAAAGCTGGGACCGAGAGACTGAAAAACAGCTTATATCTCAAGACCATCAGACTGTTATACAGCCATCACTAACGTAGAGTGTCTGCTGCCAACATCCAGACTCAAATCTCTGGCCACTTTAATAGATGTAGTAAATGGATTTAATAAAGGTATCACTAGTCACTTTAAATAAAATCACTTTAATAATGTAACATGTCCTCCACCAGCGAGCCAGTGTTTCCTCCACCAGCGAGCCAGTGTTCTTCCAGTGGTCCTGGATGGAGATCACATTCAATCTGAGCTGAGGGGTGAGGCCAGCGTTCCTCCTGCCGGCCGGGTTGGGGTCACATCCATTGTGATCTGAGGGGGCGAGGCCAGAATTCGGGGTCACATCCGTTCTGAAATGAGGGGCGATTTCAGCGTTCGTCCAGTGGTGCTGGCAGGATTGGGGTCACATCCGTTCTGAACTGGATTTGGGTCACATTGGTTCTGAGCTGGATTGGCGTCACATTGGTTCTGAGCTGGATTGGGGTCACATTGGTTCTGAGCTGGATTGGGGTCACATTGGTTCTGAGCTGGATTGGGGTCACATTGGTTCTGAGCTGGATTGGGGTCACATTGGTTCTGAGCTGGATTGGCGTCACATTGGTTCTGAGTTGGATTGGGGTCACATTGGTTCTGAGCTGGATTGGGGTCACATTGGTTCTGAGCTGGATTGGGGTCACATTGGTTCTGAGCTGGATTGGCGTCACATTGGTTCTGAGCTGGATTGGGGTCACATTGGTTCTGAGCTGGATTGGGGTCACATTGGTTCTGAGCTGGATTGGGGTCACATTGGTTCTGAGCTGGATTGGGGTCACATCGGTTCTGAGCTGGATTGGGGTCACATCGGTTCTGAGCTGGATTGGGGTCACATCGGTTCTGAGCTGGATTGGGGTCACATCGGTTCTGAGCTGGATTGGGGTCACATTGGTTCTGAGCTGGATTGGGGTCACATCGGTTCTGTGCTGGATTGGGGTCACATTGGTTCTTTGCTGGATTGGGGTCACATCGGTTCTGAGTTGGATTGGGGTCACATCGGTTCTGAGTTGGATTGGGGTCACATTGGTTCTGAGTTGGATTGGGGTCACATTGGTTCTGAGCTGGATTGGGATCACATCGGTTCTGTGCTGGATTGGGGTCACATTGGTTCTGAGCTGATGGGGAGAGGAAAGTTGACGCACTGCGACAGGACAGGAGGCCCTGTATTTGCATCGAGCAGTCAGGTGGTGACACTGTATTTGCATCGAGCAGTCAGGTGGTGACACTGTGTGTGTGTCACAGACTGTTATCGTTCTGCATCGCGTGCCAGGGCGGCTGCCCTCCCTCCGTCACCCCACGGGGTGGCACATGTTATTAAAGTCCCTGATGAGGCTAATGCAGGGAGAAATGGCTCCGGAACATAGCCCAAAACACAGGTCAAAGGGTGTAGAAAGGAAGAGGCACCGTAGTCTCAACCTTCCTTTAGACAAACATATATATTTAGTGCTGATGTGAAACTCACTAATGATGAGGTGTCTCTGTTTTGACTACTATGTCAAATGTCAAATCAAATTCAGACTTTTATTTAACTAGGCAAGTCAGTTAAGAACAAATTCTCATTTTCAATGACGGCCTAGGAACAGTGGGTTAAACTGCCTTGTTCAGGGGCAGAATGACAGATTTGTACCTTGTCAACTCGGGGGTTTGAACTTTCAACCTTTTGGTTACTAGTCCAACGCTCTAACCACTAGGCTACCCTTCCTCCTGTACACTCTAACCACTTGGCTACCCTTCCTCCTCTACACTCTAACCACTAGGCTACCCTGCCACCTCTACACTCTAACCACTAGGCTACCCTTCCTCCTCTACACTCTAACCACTTGGCTACCCTTCCTCCTCTACACTCTAACCACTAGGCTACCCTGCCACCTCTACACTCTAACCACTTGGCTACCCTTCCTCCTCTACACTCTAACCACTAGGCTACCCTGCCACCTCTACACTCTAACCACTAGGCTACCCTTCCTCCTCTACACTCTAACCACTAGGCTACCCTGCCACCTCTACACTCTAACCACTAGGCTACCCTGCCACCTCTACACTCTAACCACTTGGCTACCCTTCCTCCTCTACACTCTAACCACTAGGCTACCCTGCCACCTCTACACTCTAACCACTAGGCTACCCTTCCTCCTCTACACTCTAACCACTAGGCTACCCTGCCACCTCTACACTCTAACCACTAGGCTACCCTTCCTCCTCTACACTCTAACCACTAGGCTACCCTGCCCCCTCTACACTCTAACCACTAGGCTACCCTTCCTCCTCTACACTCTAACCACTAGGCTACCCTGCCACCTCTACACTCTAACCACTAGGCTACCCTTCCTCCTCTACACTCTAACCACTAGGCTACCCTGCCACCTCTACACTCTAACCACTAGGCTACTCTGCCCCCTCTACACTCTAACCACTAGGCTACCCTGCCACCTCTACACTCTAACCACTAGGCTACCCTGCCCCCCTCTACACTCTAACCACTAGGCTACCCTGCCTCTTCTACACTCTAACCACTAGGCTACCCTGCCGCCCCTCCACTCTAACCACTAGGCTACCCTGCCCCCTCTACACTCTAACCACTAGGCTACTCTGCCTCCTCTACACTCTAACCACTAGGCTACCCTGCCTCCTCTACACTCTAACCACTAGGCTACCCTGCCACCTCTACACTCTAACCACTAGGCTACCCTGCCGCCTCTACACTCTAACCACTAGGCTACCCTTCCTCCTCTACACTCTAACCACTAGGCTACCCTGCCACCCCCTGAAAGGCCAGAACCTAGGAAGAATGTAATGTGATATTAATAATTTTAATTTGGGATATTTTTCAATATTTTATGAACATTCATGTTATGTTACCCCATTCTGTTAATGGTTTAGTTCATGATTGGTCAAATTTAAAATACGTTTTCCTCAATTCAGACACAAACATCTCTCAAGTTTAAAACAAAGCCTCTATCATTGATACTGTAAAACTCCTACATTTCTAATGAAGAGAAATGTATAAATATTGCAGTTAAAACAAACTAATTATTCCAAATTCATTTTTGAATAATTCCACTGCTAAATGATGTGCCAGAAAACATGTTGTCAAAACAGATCCTGTTGTCATGACGACAATTAGACAAAAGGTCAAACGAAAGAAGCGACGTGGTTAATTAGCAGTAATTAACAGACTCAACGGAGATAATCGTTAAATGTCTCAGGATTAATACAATCTCTGTGTTTTATACTGTACTCAATATGTCAAATTCCACTGTATGTTAACAATGAAGCTTTAAAATGTGGAATTCAAGACTGTGTGTGTTCCTGCACCTGTGTGTGTGTGTGTTCCTCTGCACAGCCCGTGTCTACCCAGTTCAGGTCATATTAATAACCCACATCTCACAGTTGGATCCCCTTGATTCATTCCACCTGTGTTGTGCTGCTGCCTATATTTATATTAGA
>NC_068434.1:6957713-6965213 GCF_023373465.1 Oncorhynchus keta
GCTGGAGATGGGGCAGGAGAACGGACAGGAGATGGGGCAGGAGAAGGGACAGGAGATGGGGCAGGAGATGAGGCAGGATATGAGGCAGGAGATGGGGCAGGAGAAGGGGCAGGAGATTGGGCAAGAGATGGGGCAGGAGATGGGGGCAGGAGATGGGGGCAGGAGATGGGGCAGGAGATGGGGCAGGAGAAGGGGCAGGAGATTGGGCAGGCATTGGGGCAGGAGATGGGGCAGGAGATGGGGCAGGAGATGAGGCAGGAGATGGGGCAGGCATTGGGGCAGGAGATGGGCCAGGAGATGGGACTGGAGATGGGGCAGGTTAAGGGACAGGAGATGGGGCAGGAGAAGGGACAGGAGATGGGGCAGGAGATGGGGCAGGAGATGGGGCAGGAGAAGGGGCAGGAGATTGGGCAGGCGATGGGGCAGGAGATGGGGCAGGAGATGGGGCAGGAGATGGGGCAGGAGATGGGGCAGGCATTGGGGCAGGCGATGGGGCAGGCATTGGGGCAGGAGATGGGGCAGGAGATGGGGCTGGAGATGGGGCAGGAGAAGGGACAGGAGGTGGGGCAGGAGAAGGGACAGGAGTAGGGGCAGGAGGTATGGCAGGAGATGGGGCAGGAGATGGGGCAGGAGATGGGGCAGGAGATGGGGCAGGAGATGGGGCAGGCGATGGGGCAGGCGATGGGGCAGGAGATGGGGCATGAGAAGGGACAGGAGATGGGGCAGGAGGAGGGACAGGAGATGGGGCAGGAGATTTGGCAGGCATTGGGGCAGGAGATGGGGCAGGAGATGAGGCAGGAGATGAGGCAGGAGAAGGGGCAGGAGATGGGGCAGGAGATGGGCTAGGAGATGGGGCAGGAGCTGAGGCAGGAGAAGGGGCAGGAGATGGGGCAGGAGATGGGGCAGGAGATGGGGCAGGAGATGGGGCAGGAGATGGGGCAGGAGATGGGGCAGGAGAAGGGGCAGGAGATGGGGCAGGAGATGGGGCAGGAGATGGGGCAGGAGATGAGGCAGGAGATGAGGCAGGAGATGAGGCAGGAGAAGGGGCAGGAGATGGGGCAGGATATGGGGCAGGATATGGGGCAGGAGATGAGGCAGGAGATGAGGCAGGAGATGGGGCAGGAGATGGGGCAGGAGATGGGGCAGGAGATGGGGCAGGAGATGAGGCAGGAGATGGGGCAGGAGATGAGGCAGGAGAAGGGGCAGGAGATGGGGCAGGAACCTGAGGGGAGGACGTGTAGTCCGGGGTCAGCAGCGTTACTCCAGAAAAACCTCACCACATCATCTACTCTTTAATTTATGAAGCTCTACACACCTGACTGTCTGAGTGTTTTTAGTCTGTTTACACTTAGACACCTCTGGGTGAGAAACCCCCCTCGACCTTGATTGGCATAGTCGGCACGACACTCCTATTCGAAAAATGATGACAGGGTGTTGAAGACGCTCTGAGCGTGTCACAGCTCAATCAGCAGGAAGAGAGAAGAAAAAAAACACACTCTTCCTTCTACCTCACCATCTGCTCTCGTTGATCACATTCTTGACCTTCAGGAGTTAGCGTGTCGAATGCTACTTTACCCAAAACCGTGGTCGTAGTGAACCAGCTCTACAGTACTTCCAAAGTTTCAGGGAGTGTGATACCACAGCTAGTCCAAGTTCATGCCTAAATAAAAATCAGACGACGAACTTGAATCAACTCTAGATTATCTGGGTTTTGGCTGAGAGGAGCTAACAGCATGAAGAGTTCTGCTCTATACCTCACAGCTCTACTACCCTGGGGCCCAATGGTGAAATAAACAAGTGTGGCACGCTAACACACACACACACACACACACACACACACACACACACACACACACACACACACACACACACACACACACACACACACACACACACACACACACACACACACACACATACAGACTAACACACACACACACACATACAGACACATACAGAACACACACACACACACACACACACACACACACACACACACACACACACACACACACACACACACACACACACACACACACACACACACACACACACACACACACACACACACACACACACACACACACACACACACACACACACACACACACACACACACACACACACACACATACAGACTAACGCACAAAAAGGCTAAGACATCTGTGCGTGGATGGAGGAGGGCGGCACTGCCTCTTACGACATTCGCTTGTTTGTAGAAAGGGTGTAAACCTTCAAATCAATTAAAGGTCTCACGCCTTGGCCTGAGCCGAGATGACTCATACTCAGTTGGCTTGCAGTAACACTCTGATTCATACTGTCCCTCACAAACGCTCCGGCCAAGTTCAGCACAGCTCAGCTCAGTAGAGCAGAGGTGACAAAAGCTGCATATGGTCTAAGACAGAGTATCACATTGCTGTAAGACAGACCAGTTCATCCACTGGGTGATGTGACACGACAAGCACTCTATGAGATATGGTTAGATGAAGAGGGAGAGGGAGAGATGAAGAGGGAGAGGGAGAGACGAAGAGGGAGACGAGAGATGAAGAGGGAGAGGGAAAGATGAAGAGGGAGAGACGAAGAGGGAGAGACGAAGAGGGAGAGGGAGAGATGAAGAGGGAGAGGGGAGATGAAGAGGGAGAGAGAAAGATTAAGAGGGAGAGGGAGAGACGAAGAGGGAGAGACGAAGAGGGAGAGACGAAGAGGGAGAGGGAGAGACGAAGAGGGAGAGGGGAGATGAAGAGAGAGGGGAGATGAAGAGGGAGAGGTGAGATGAAAAGGAGAGACGAAGAGGGAGAGACGAAGAGGGAGAGACGAAGAGGGAGAGACGAAGAGGGAGAGGGAGAGACGAAGAGGGAGAGACGAAGAGGGAGAGGGAGAGACGAAGAGGGAGAGGGGAGATGAAGAGAGAGGGGAGATGAAGAGGGAGAGGTGAGATGAAAAGGGAGAGACGAAGAGGGAGAGGGAGAGACGAAGAGGGAGAGGGAGAGAGGAAGAGGGAGAGGGAGAGACGAAGAGGGAGAGGGAGAGACAAAGAGGGAGAGGGAGAGACGAAGAGGGAGAGGGAGAGACGAAGAAGGAGAGGGGAGATGAAGAGGGAGAGGGAGAGACGAAGAGGGAGAGGGAGAGATGAAGAGGGAGAGACGAAGAGGGAGAGGGAGAGACGAAGAGGGAGAGGGAGAGACGAAGAGGGAGAGGGAGAGACGAAGAGGGAGAGGGAGAGACGAAGAGGGAGAGGGAGAGATGAAGAGGGAGAGGGGAGATGAAGAGGGAGAGGGAGAGACGAAGAGGGAGAGGGGAGATGAAGAGGGAGAGGGGAGATGAAGAGGGAGAGATGAAGAAGGAGAGATGAAGAGGGAGAGGGAGAGATGAACAGGGAGAGGGAGAGATGAAGAGGGAGAGACGAAGATACGAAGAGGGAGAGACGAAGAGGGAGAGGGAGAGATGAAGAGGGAGAGGGAGAGGGAGAGATGAAGAGGGAGAGGGAAAGAGGAAGAGGGAGAGATGAAGAAGGAGAGATGAAGAGGGAGAGGGAGAGATGAACAGGGAGAGGGAGAGATGAAGAGGGAGAGACGAAGATACGAAGAGGGAGAGACGAAGAGGGAGAGGGAGAGAGAAAGAGGGAGAGGGAGAGACGAAGAGGGAGAGGGAGAGGGAGAGATGAAGAGGGAGAGGGAAAGATGAAGAGGGAGAGATGAAGAAGGAGAGATGAAGAGGGAGAGGGAGAGATGAAGAGGGAGAGACGAAGATACGAAGAGGGAGAGACGAAGAGGGAGAGGGAGAGATGAAGAGGGAGAGGGAGATACGAAGAGGGAGAGGGAGAGATGACAAATCTTGACAAAGACTCAATCTGACCAAGACTCAATCTGACAAAGACTCATTCTGACCACGACTCAATCTGACCAAGATCGATCTGGCCAAGACTCAATCTGACCAAGACTCAATCTGACCAAGACTCGATCTGGCCAAGACTTAATCTGACCAAGACTCAATCTGACCAAGACTCGATCTGGCCAAGACTTAATCTGACCAAGACTCGATCTGGCCAAGACTCGATCTGACCAAGACTCAATCTGACCAAGACTCAATCTGACCAAGACTCGATCTGGCCAAGACTCGATCTGACCAAGACTCAATCTGACCAAGACTCGATCTGACACGGACTCGATCTGACAAAGACTCGATCTGGCCAAGACTCGATCTGGCCAAGACTCGATCTGGCCAAGACTCGATCTGACCAAGACTCAATCTGACCAAGACTCAATCTGACAAAGACTCAATCTGACAAAGACTCGATCTGACAAAGACTCAATCTGACCAAGACTCAATCTGACCAAGACTCAATCTGACAAAGACTCGATCTGACAAAGACCCCTGTAATGAAATACAAACGGGGGATGTATCCTCCTCTACTTCTCTCTCTGTGTGTGTGTGTGTGTGTGTGTGTGTGTGTGTGTGTGTGTGTGTGTGTGTGTGTGTGTGTGTGTGTGTGTGTGTGTGTGTGTGTGTGTGTGTGTGTGTGTGTGTGTGTGTGTGTGCGTGTGTGTGTAGGATGGGGAGGTGTATAGGAATGAAGGCTGCCAAAGCCTAATTATTCTAATGTGATGATGAGAGCCCAGACTAAAACAGGACTGGCTGGACAGAGGTGTCATATAGGAGCCATCACTTCTGATAGGGGATGGAGCGTGTGTATTGGTGCTTGTGTGCACACTTAGACAGCTGTCTAATCCCGTCATGTGGCTATCTACCGGTTGACTACTGGACTGCGGATGTTAGAGTATTCCACTGTACTGACCAGAGATATTATGTAACCAAGAGGTTAAAGGGTTCATAATAAAATAAGTGATTTTGAAGTCTACTTTTTTTGGTCATCCAAGAGCTGCTGCTTCATCAAATCTCCTTCGAAAAGTATTTGACTTGCAGCTATTTTGTTCCTGTAGCTCCTCTAGTTACATACGGCTTGAATCTTGTCCACTTTTCCACAGAAAGACGACACAAGAAGGGATCCTGGCTCAGTGTTCCACAGAAATACGACACGAGAAGGGATCCTGGCTCAGTGTTCCACAGAAATACGACACGAGAAGGGATCCTGGCTCAGTGTTCCACAGAAATACGACACGAGAAGGGATCCTGGCTCAGTGTTTCACAGAAAGACGACACAAGAAGAGATCCTGGCTCAGTGTTCCACAGAAAGACGACACAAGAAGGGATCCTGGCTCAGTGTTCCACAGAAAGACGACACAAGAAGAGATCCTGGCTCAGTGTTTCACAGAAAGACGACACAAGAAGGGATCCTGGCTCAGTGTTCCACAGAAAGACGACACAAGAAGGGATCCTGGCTCAGTGTTCCACAGAAAGACGACACAATAAGAGATCCTGGCTCAGTGTTCCACAGAAAGACGACACAAGAAGAGATCCTGGCTCAGTGTTTCACAGAAAGACGACACAAGAAGAGATCCTGGCTCAGTGTTTCACAGAAAGACGACACAAGAAGGGATCCTGGCTCAGTGTTCCACAGAAAGACGACACAAGAAGGGATCCTGGCTCAGTGTTCCACAAGAAAGACGACACAATAAGAGATCCTGGCTCAGTGTTCCTCAGAAAGACGACACAAGAAGAGATCCTGGCTCAGTGTTTCACAGAAAGACGACACAAGAACGGATCCTGGCTCAGTGTTCCACAGAAAGACGACACAAGAAGGGATCCTGGCTCAGTGTTCCACAGAAACACGACACAAGAAGAGATCCTGGCTCAGTGTTCCACAGAAATACGACACAAGAAGAGATCCTGGCTCAGTGTTCCACAGAAATACGACACAAGAAGAGATCCTGGCTCAGTGTTCCACAGAAAGACGACACAAGAACAGATCCTGGCTCAGTGTTTCACAGAAAGACGACACAAGAACGGATCCTGGCTCAGTGTTCCACAGAAAGACGACACAAGAAGAGATCCTGGCTCAGTGTTCCACAGAAAGACGACACAATAAGGGATCCTGGCTCAGTGTTTCACAGAAAGACGACACAAGAAGAGATCCTGGCTCAGTGTTCCACAGAAAGACGACACAAGAAGAGATCCTGGCTCAGTGTTCCACAGAAAGACGACACAAGAAGAGATCCTGGCTCAGTGTTCCACAGAAAGACGACACAAGAAGGGATCCTGGCTCAGTGTTCCACAGAAACACGACACAAGAAGAGATCCTGGCTCAGTGTTCCACAGAAATACGACACAAGAAGAGATCCTGGCTCAGTGTTCCACAGAAAGACGACACAAGAAGGGATCCTGGCTCAGTGTTCCACAGAAAGACGACAAAAGAAGAGATCCTGGCTCAGTGTTCCACAGAAAGACGACACAAGAACAGATCCTGGCTCAGTGTTCCACAGAAATACGACACAAGAAGAGATCCTGGCTCAGTGTTCCACAGAAAGACGACACAAAAAGGGATCCTGGCTCAGTGTTCCACAGAAAGACGACACAAGAAGGGATCCTGGCTCAGTGTTCCACAGAAATACGACACAAGAAGAGATCCTGGCTCAGTGTTCCACAGAAAGACGACACAAGAACAGATCCTGGCTCAGTGTTCCACAGAAAGACGACACAAGAAGAGATCCTGGCTCAGTGTTCCACAGAAAGACGACACAAGAAGAGATCCTGGCTCAGTGTTCCACAGAAAGACGACACAAGAAGAGATCCTGGCTCAGTGTTCCACAGAAAGACGACACAAGAAGAGATCCTGGCTCAGTGTTCCACAGAAAGACGACACAAGAAGAGATCCTGGCTTAGTGTTCCACAGAAAGACGACACAAGAAGAGATCCTGGCTCAGTGTTCCACAGAAAGACGACACAAGAAGGGATCCTGGCTAGGCCCATATATCTGCATATGTTCAAACTCTAGATATTCAGGTTTGCCTCTAGCCAAGTATCAGTCGTATCGGAAGCAGAATTATGACCTAATTAATGCAGCAACGAACAGGATAGTTTTTTATTTCCTCCTACATATCGACATAGTAATACAAGGGTTTCTCTTTTGGCGATGTGTGCAGAAGGGCCGCTTGGATGCGTGGTCTTTGATAGCTTGCCAGCAGACTAGCAGACTAACTACCCTGATCTGTTCACCGGAGGTGCTACCTGTCCCAGACCTGCTGTTTTCAACTCTCTAGAGACAGCAGGAGCGGTAGAGATACTCACATTTACTCCTGAGGTGCTGACTTGTTGCACCCTCGACAACTACTGTGATTATTATTATTTGACCCTGCTGGTCATCTATGAACAGTTCAACATCTTGGCCATGTTCTGTTATAATCTCCACCCGGCACAGCCAGAAGAGGACTGGCCAACCCTCATAGCCTGGTTCCTCTCTAGGTTTCTTCCTAGCTTCTGGCCTTTCTAGGGAGTTTTTCCTAGCCACCGTGCTTCTACACCTGCATTGCTTGCTGTTTGGGGGTTTTAGGCTGGGTTTCTGTACAGCACTTTGAGATATCAGCTGATATTGGCCTGGTAACA
>NC_068434.1:6970213-6975213 GCF_023373465.1 Oncorhynchus keta
TCTAATATTTATACTGTATACTGTATTCTCCACATAGCTCATTATAATATTTATACTGTATACTGTATACTGTATTCTCCACATAGCTCATTCTAATATTTATACTGTATACTGTATTCTCATTCTAATATTTATACTGTATAATGTATACTGTATTCTCATTCTAATATTTATACTGTATACTGTATTCTCCACATAGCTCATTCTAATATTTATACTGTATACTGTATACTCATTCTAATATTTATACTGTATACTCATTCTAATATTTATACTGTATACTGTATTCTCATTCTAATATTTATACTGTATACTGTATACTGTATTATCTACATAGCTCATTCTAATATTTATACTGTATACTGTATTATCTACATAGCTCATTCTAATATTTATACTGTATAATGTATACTGTATTCTCCACATAGCTCATTATACTGTATACTCATTCTAATATGTATACAGTATACTGTATTCTCATTCTAATATTTATACTGTATACTGTATTCTCATTCTAATATTTATACTGTATACTGTATACTGTATTCTCATTCTAATATGTATACTGTATACTGTATACTGTATTCTCATTCTAATATTTATACTATATACTGTATTCTGTATTATCATTATAATATTTATACTGTATACTGTATACTGTATACTGTATTCTCATTATAATATTTATACTGTATACTGTATTCTCATTCTAATATTTATTCACACAACAATCTCCATAGAGAAGCATTGGCAGTAGAATGGCCCATACTGAAGAGCTCCAACGCATAGTGCCAACTGTAAAGTTTGGTGGAGGAGGAATTATGGTCTGGGGATGTTTTTCATGGTTTCGGGCTAGGCCTCTTAGTTCCAGTGAAGGGAGATGTTAACGCTACAGCATACAATGACATTCTAGATGATTCTGTGTTTCCAACTTTGTGGCAACAGTTTGGGGAAAGGCCCTTTCCTGTTTCAGCATGACAATGACCCTCGAGCACAAAACAAGGTCCATACAGAAATGTTTTGGCGATATCGGTGTAAAAGAACTTGACGGGCCTGCACAGAGCCCTGACCTCAACCCCATCGAACACCTTTGGGATGAATTGGAACGCCCAATTGGAACTGCAAGCCGGTCCTAATCTAGAATCTAGGATCAGTTTGGTCTTTTAGATTCTCCGTATAGAGTAGGAGAGCTGTCCTAGAATCAGGTCCCCCCCCATCCTTCCCCCTTGAATTCGTTATGATTTAAAATAAAAAAACTGATCGTAGATCAGCACTTCAACTCTCAATACTCGTTTGAAATATATGATCAGCTGCGGGGGGCGTTGTTACTGTGCCGTTTCTCTTTACTTGGTAATTGAAGACGCGTGAGATCACTTTAGCCTAGCCAACGAGCGAGCAGCAACAGTCATGCTTTAACGAGTACATTCAATTAGTGTCAAATAAATAAAAACTGCTTATAATAGTTGTTGAGCCTACAGTTTATAACGATAAAAGAGTGTCTAGCACCATTCATTTGGGTGATAATGCTCATTAGCATAATCAAGCTAATTAAAATATATACAAATCAGTGCCCGCGGCCGGGTGGTTGCCGGGCCGACAGGAGAGAGTTAACGAGAGGCAGGGCAGTGATTGGGTGAGGAGGGGTGACCTCTTGGCAGTTAGTCAGGGACGGGTTTAACAGGTCGCCACCAGATCACGACAAGTGTGTGCGTGTGCGCGTGTGTGTGTGCGAGCGTGAGTGTGTGTGTCTGTGTGTGTGCGCGTGCGCGTGTGTGCTTGATACTGCTGATACTACTATTACTACTGATACTGATACTACTGATACTACTATTACTACTGATACTGATACTACTGATACTACTGATACTGATACTACGGATACTGATACTACTGATACTGATACTGATACTGATACTACTGATACTACTATTACTACAGATACTACTATTACTACTGATACTGATACTACTGATACTACTGATACTACTGATACTGATACTACTGATACTACTGATACTGATACTACTGATACTGATACTGATACTACTGATACTACTGATACTACTGATACTGATACTACTGATACTGATACTGATACTACTGATACTGATACTACTGATACTGATACTGATACTACTGATACTACTGATACTACTGATACTACTGATACTGATACTACTGATACTACTGATACTACTGATACTGATACTGATACTACTGCTACTGATACTACTGATACTGATACTGATACTACTGATACTACTGCTACTGATACTACTGATACTGATACTACTGATACTGATACTACTGATACTACTGATACTGATACTACTGATACTACTGATACTGATACTGATACTGATGATACTACTGATACTGATACTACTGATACTGATACTACTGATACTACTGATACTGATACTACTGATACTACTGATACTGATACTGATACTACTGCTACTGATACTACTGATACTGATACTGATACTGATACTGATACTACTGATACTGATACTGATACTACTATTACTACTGATACTGATACTACTATTACTACTGATACTGATACTGATACTGATACTACTGATACTGATACTACTGATACTGATACTACTGATACTGATACTGATACTACTATTACTACTGATACTGATACTGATACTGATACTACTGATACTACTATTACTACTGATACTGATACTGATACTGATACTACTGATACTGATACTACTGATACTGATACTACTGATACTGATACTGATACTACTATTACTACTGATACTGATACTACTGATACTGATATTGATACTGATACTACTGATACTGATACTACTGATACTACTACTGATACTGATACTACTGATACTGATACTACTGATACTGATACTACTGATACTGATACTGATACTACTATTACTACTGATACTACTGATACTGATACTACTGATACTGATACTACTGATACTACTACTGATACTGATACTGATACTACTATTACTACTGATACTACTGATACTACTACTGATACTGATACTACTGATACTGATACTGATACTACTATTACTACTGATACTACTGATACTGATACTGATACTACTGATACTGATACTGATACTACTGATACTGATACTACTGATACTGATACTGATACTACTGATACTACTGATACTGATACTGATACTACTGATACTACTGATACTGATACTGATACTACTGCTACTGATACTACTGATACTGATACTGATACTACTGATACTACTGCTACTGATACTACTGATACTGATACTACTGATACTGATACTACTGATACTACTGATACTGATACTACTGATACTACTGATACTGATACTGATGATACTACTGATACTGATACTACTGATACTGATACTACTGATACTACTGATACTGATACTGATACTACTGCTACTGATACTACTGATACTGATACTGATACTGATACTACTGATACTGATACTGATACTGATACTGATACTGATACTACTGATACTGATACTACTATTACTACTGATACTGATACTACTATTACTACTGATACTGATACTGATACTGATACTACTGATACTGATACTGATACTACTGATACTGATACTGATACTACTATTACTACTGATACTGATACTGATACTGATACTGATACTACTGATACTACTATTACTACTGATACTGATACTGATACTGATACTACTAATACTGATACTACTGATACTGATACTACTGATACTGATACTGATACTACTATTACTACTGATACTGATACTGATACTGATACTGATACTACTGATACTACTATTACTACTGATACTGATACTGATACTGATACTACTAATACTGATACTACTGATACTGATACTACTGATACTGATACTGATACTACTATTACTACTGATACTGATACTACTGATACTGATACTACTGATACTGATACTACTGATACTGATACTGATACTGATACTGATACTACTGATACTGATACTACTGATACTGATACTACTGATACTGATACTACTGATACTGATACTGATACTACTATTACTACTGATACTACTGATACTGATACTACTGATACTGATACTACTGATACTACTACTGATACTGATACTGATACTACTATTACTACTGATACTACTACTGATACTGATACTACTGATACTGATACTGATACTACTATTACTACTGATACTACTGATACTGATACTACTGATACTGATACTACTATTACTACTGATACTACTGATACTACTGATACTGATACTACTGATACTGATACTACTGATACTGATACTACTGATACTGATACTGATAGTGATACTACTGATACTACTGATACTGATACTACTGATACTACTGATACTGATACTACTGATACTACTGATACTGATACTACTGATACTACTGATACTACTGATACTGATACTGATACTGATACTACTGATACTGATACTACTGATACTACTGATACTGATACTACTGATACTGATACTGATACTACTGATACTGATACTGATACTACTATTACTACTGATACTACTGATACTGATACTACTGATACTGATACTACTGATACTGATACTACTGATACTGATACTGATACTACTGATACTGATACTACTGATACTGATACTACTGACACTGATACTGATACTGATACTGATACTGATACTACTGATACTGATACTGATAGTGATACTACTGATACTGATACTACTGATACTGATACTACTGATACTACTGATACTGATACTACTGATACTGATACTACTGATACTACTGATACTGATACTACTGATACTGATACTACTAATACTGATACTGATACTGATACTGATACTACTGATACTGATACTACTGATACTGATACTGATACTGATACTGATACTACTGACACTACTGATACTGATACTACTGACACTACTGATACTGATACTACTGATACTGATACTGATACTACTGATACTGATACTGATACTACTGATACTGAT
>NC_068434.1:6982713-6985213 GCF_023373465.1 Oncorhynchus keta
ACCCTACCCTTGCACTATCACCTAATCCTACCCTTAACTCTAACCCCTAACACCTAAACCTAACCCCTAATCCTACCCTAACCCCTAACACCTAAACCTAACCTCAACCCTTAACCAATAACCCCTAGCCTGTAACCCCAACCATAATCCTAAACCCTAGCCCTAACCCCTAACCCTTAGCCCTAACCCCTAGACCTAACCCCTAGCCCCTAGACCTAAACCCCTAGCCACTAACCCTTATCCCTAACCCCTAACCCCTAGACCTAACCCTTAGCCCTAACCCCTAGACCTAACCCCTAACCCTTAGCCCTAACCCCTAGACCTAACCCCTAACCTTTAGCCCTAACCCATAGCCCCTAGATCTAACCCCTAGCCCCGAACCCTTTGCCCTAACCCTTAGCCCTAACCCTTAGCCCTAACCCCTAGACCTAACTCCTAGCCCCTAACCCTTAGCCCTAACCCCTAGACGTAACCCCTAGACCTAACCCCTAACCCTTGGCCCTAACCCCTAGACCTAACCCCTAACCCTTAGCCCTAACCCCTAGCCCCTAGATCTAACCCCTAGACCTGACCCTTAGCCCTAACCCCTAGATCTAACCCCTAGCCCCTAACCCTTTGCCCTAACCCTTAGCCCTAACCCTTAGCCCTAACCCCTAGACCTAACTCCTAGCCCCTGACCCTTAGCCCTAACCCCTAGACGTAACCCCTAGACCTAACCCCTAACCCTTGGCCCTAACCCCTAGACCTAACCCCTAACCCCTAGACCTAACCCATAGCCCCTAGATCTAACCCCTAGACCTAACCCTTAGCCCTAACCCCTAGATCTAACCCCTAGCCCCTAACCCTTTGCCCTAACCCTTAGCCCTAACCCCTAGCCCTAACCCCTAGACCTAACTCCTAGCCCCTGACCCTTAGCCCTAACCCCTAGACGTAACCCCTAGACCTAACCCCTAACCCTTGGCCCTAACCCCTAGACCTAACCCCTAACCCTTAGCCCTAACCCATAGCCCCTAGATCTAACCCCTAGACCTAACCCTTAGCCCTAAACCCTAGACCTAACCCCTAACCCTAACCCCTAGCACCTAACCCCTAGACCTAACCCCTAACCCTTAGCCCTAACCCCTAGCCCCTAACCCTTAGCCCTAACCCCTAGCCCCTAACCCTTAGCCCTAAACCCTAACCCCTAGACCTAACCCCTAACCCCTAGCCCTAACCCCTAGCCCTAACCCTTAGACCTAACCCCTAGACCTAACCCCTAACCCCTAGACCTAACCCCTAACCTTTAGCCCTAACCCCTAACCCCTAGCCCCTAACCCTTAGCCCTAACCCCTAGACCTAACCCCTAACCCTTAGCCCTAACCCTTAGCCCTAACCCCTAGCTCCTAACCCTTAGCCCTAACCCCTAACCCCTAGACCTAACCCCTAAACCCTAGCCCTAACCCCTAGTCCCTAACCCTTAGCCCTTACCCCTAGACCTAACCCCTAACCCTTAGCCCTAACCCCTAGCCCCTAACACTTATCCCTAACCCCTAGACCTAATCCCTAACCCTTAGCCCTAACCCCTAACCCTTATCCCTAACCCCTAGACCTAATCCCTAACCCTTAGCCCTAACCCCTAACCGTTAGCCCTAACCCCTAACCCCTAGACCTAACCCCTAACCCCTAACCCTTAGCCCTAACCCCTAGCCCCTAACACTTATCCCTAACCCCTAGACCTAATCCCTAACCCTTAGTCCTAACCACTAGACCTAACCCTTAGCCCTAACCCCTAGCCCTAACCCCTAGCCCCTAGCCCCTAACCCTTAGCCCTAACCCCTAGACCTAACCCCTAAACCCTAGCCCTAACCCCTAGACCTAACCCCTAACCTTTAGCCCTAACCCGTAACCCTTAGCCCTAACCCCTAGCCCCTAACCCTTAGCCCTAACCATTAGCTCTAACCCCTAGACCTAACCCCTAACCCCTAGACCTAACCCCTAACCTTTAGCCCTAACCCCTAGACCTAACCCCTAACCCTTAGTCCTAACCCCTAGACCTAACCCCTAACCCTTAGCCCTAACCCCTAGCCCTAACCCCTAGCCCCTAATCCTTAGCCCTAACCCCTAGACCTAACCCCTAACCTTTAGCCCTAACCCCTAGACCTAACCCCTAACCCCTAGATCTAACCCCTAGACCTAACCCCTAACCATTAGCCCTAACCCCTAGACCTAACCCCTAACCATTAGCCCTAACCCCTATACCTAACCCTAACCCCTAGACCTAACCCCTAACCCTTAGCCCTAACCCCTAGACCTAACCCCTGACCTTTAGCCCTAACCCCTAGACCTAACCCCTATCCATTAGCCCTAACCCCTAGACCTAACCCCTAACCATTAGCCCTAATCCCTAGACCTAACCCTAACCCCTAGACCTAACCCCTAACCATTAGCCCTAACCCCTAGACCTAACCCCTAACCATTAGCCCTAACCCCTAGACCTAACCCCTAACCATTAGCCCTAACC
>NC_068434.1:6990213-7080213 GCF_023373465.1 Oncorhynchus keta
TGAAAAACACACCCTCCACACACACATCATATATCTACCCTGATGAAAAACACACCCCTCCACACACACATCATATATCTACCCTGATGAAAAACACACCCCTCCACCCACACATCATATATCTACCCTGATGAAAAACACACCCCTCCACACACACATCACATATATACCCTGATGAAAAACACACACACATCACATATCTACCCTGATGAAAACACACACCTCCACCCACACATCATATATCTACCCTGATGAAAACACACCCTCCACACACACATCATATATCTACCCTGATGAAAAACACACCCCTCCACACACACATCATATATCTACCCTGATGAAAAACACACCCCTCCACACACACATCATATATCTACCCTGATGAAAAACACACCCCTCCACCCACACATCATATATCTACCCTGATGAAAACACACCCCTCCACACACACATCACATATATACCCTGATGAAAACACACACACATCACATATATACCCTGATGAAAAACACCCACACATCACATATCTACCCTGATGAAAAAACACACCTCTACACACATCATATATCTACCCTGATGAAAAACACACCCCTCCACCCACACATCATATATCTACCCTGATGAAAACACACCCCTCCACACACACATCATATATCTACCCTGATGAAAAACACCCCTCCACCCACACATCATATATCTACCCTGATGAAAAACACACCCCTCCACTCACACATCACATATCTACCCTGATGAAAACACACCCTCCACCCACACATCATATATCTACCCTGATGAAAAACACACACCTCCACCCACACATCATATATCTACCCTGATGAAAACACACCCCTCCACACACACATCACATATATACCCTGATGAAAACACACACACATCACATATCTACCCTGATGAAAAACACCCACACATCACATATCTACCCTGATGAAAAACACACACCTCTACACACATCATATATCTACCCTGATGAAAAACACACCCCTCCACCCACACATCATATATCTACCCTGATGAAAAACACACCCCTCCACACACACATCATATATCTACCCTGATGAAAAACACACCCCTCCACCCACACATCATATATCTACCCTGATGAAAAACACACCCCTCCACACACACATCACATATATACCCTGATGAAAAACACACACACATCACATATCTACCCTGATGAAAAACACACACACATCACATATCTACCCTGATGAAAAACACACCCCTCCACCCACACATCACATATCTACCCTGATGAAAAACACACCCCTCCACTCACACATCACATATCTACACTGATGAAAAACACACACACATCACATATCTACCCTGATGAAAAACACACCCCTCCACTCACATATCATATATCTACCCTGATGAAAAACACACACCTCTACACACATCATATATCTACCCTGATGAAAAACACTCACACATCACATATCTACCCTGATGAAAAAAAGATTGCTTGTGCATTCTATCGCTGCAGGTTGTACATTAACACACTTCAGGGTGTACATTAACACACTTCAGGGTGTACATTAACACACTTCAGGGTGTACATTAACACACTTCAGGGTGTACATTAACACACTTCAGGGTGTACATTGACACACTTCAGGGTGTACATTAACACACTTCAGGGTGTACATTAACACACTTCAGGGTGTACATTGACACACTTCAGGGTGTACATTAACACACTTCAGGGTGTACATTAACACACTTCAGGGTGTACATTAACACACTTCAGGGTGTACATTAACACACTTCAGGGTGTACATTAACACACTTCAGGGTGTACATTAACACACTTCAGGGTGTACATTAACACACTTCAGGGTGTACATTAACACACTTCAGGGTGTACATTAACACACTTCAGGGTGTACATTGACACACTTCAGGTTGTACGAGCGTTGGTCTTCAACACACTGCAGGTTGTACGAGCGTTGGGTCTTCAACACACTGCAGGTTGTACGAGCGTTGGATCTTCAACACACTTCAGGTTGTACGAGCGTTGGGTCTTCAACACACTGCAGGTTGTATGAGCGTTGGTCTTCAACACACTGCAGGTTGTACGAGCGTTGGGTCTTCAACACACTGCAGGTTGTACGAGCGTTGGGTCTTCAACACACTGCAGGTTGTACGAGCGTTGGGTCTTCAACACACTGCAGGTTGTACGAGCGTTGGGTCTTCAACACACTGCAGGTTGTACGAGCGTTGGTCTTCAACACACTGCAGGTTGTACGAGCGTTGGTCTTCAACACACTGCAGGTTGTACGAGCGTTGGTCTTCAACACACTTCAGGTTGTACGAGCGTTGGGTCTTCAACACACTGCAGGTTGTATGAGCGTTGGTCTTCAACACACTGCAGGTTGTACGAGCGTTGGGTCTTCAACACACTGCAGGTTGTACGAGCGTTGGGTCTTCAACACACTGCAGGTTGTACGAGCGTTGGTCTTCAACACACTGCAGGTTGTACGAGCGTTGGTCTTCAACACACTGCAGGTTGTACGAGCGTTGGTCTTCAACACACTGCAGGTTGTACGAGCGTTGGGTCTTCAACACACTGCAGGTTGTACGAGCGTTGGGTCTTCAACACACTGCAGGTTGTACGAGCGTTGGTCTTCAACACACTGCAGGTTGTACGAGCGTTGGTCTTCAACACACTGCAGGTTGTACGAGCGTTGGGTCTTCAACACACTGCAGGTTGTACGAGCGTTGGGTCTTCAACACACTGCAGGTTGTACGAGATGGGGAGAGGGGGCGAGACGGAGAGGGGCGAGACGGAGAGGGGGCGAGATTGGGAGAGGGGGAGAGATGGGGAGAGGGGGCGAGATGGGGAGAGGGGGCGAGACGGAGAGGGGGCGAGATGGGGAGAGGGGGCGAGGGGCGAGATTGGGAGAGGGGGAGAGATGGGGAGAGGGGGCGAGATGGGGAGAGGGGGCGAGGGGGCGAGATTGGGAGAGGGGGAGAGATGGGGAGAGGGGGAGAGATGGGGAGGGGGAGAGATGGGGAGAGGGGGAGAGATGGGGAGAGGGGGGCGAGGGGAGAGGAGGAGAGATGGGGAGAGGGGCGAGGGGGAGAGGGGGAGAGATGGGGAGAGGGGCGAGATGGGGAGAGGGGGCGAGGGGGAGAGATGGGGAGAGATGGGGAGGGGGCGAGATGGGGAGAGATTGGGAGAGGGGGAGAGATTGGGAGAGGGGAGAGATGGGGAGAGGGGGAGAGATGGGGAGAGCGGGCGAGGGGGCGAGATTGGTAAATACATCAAGCCGAAGGCAGTGCTCAATCATTCATCCATCCTGTGACTTCAGAAAATCAGGCTGAGAGGAGAGAGAAGGATGAGCTGGCAGCACCTGTCATGTCAGAGCCCGTCAGCAGCTGACAGAAACGACATAATGCCTACACACACAATCTAAAAAGACTCACTTTACTTTGCACCTTCCTGGAGTCACAGGCATGGCTCGAGTATAGTGCGGAGTTTGAGTTTGTTCTCATCTGGCGGCTGGCTGGTCTGTTCTGTTCTGGGCACATTGCTAGGTACCAGATGACAGCAGATCCAATTTGTAATCAGGCTCTGTGTGAGTAAACCAGCCCATGATGTGTGAGATCATGTACACTGAGTGTACAAAACATTAAGAACACCTTCCTAACATTGAGTTGCATCCCATTTTTGCCATCAGAACAGCCTCAATTTGTTCCACAGGGATGCTGGACCCATGTTGACTCCAATGCTTCACATAGTTGTGTCAAATTGGCTGGATGTTCTTTGAGTGGTGGACCCAAAGAGTGGGGGACCCAAAGAGTGGTGGACCCAAAGGGTGGTGGACCCAAAGGGTGGGGGACCCAAAGGGTGGTGGACCCAAAGAGTGGGGGACCCAAAGAGTGGGGGACCCAAAGGGTGGTGGACCCAAAGGGTGGGGGACCCAAAGGGTGGTGGACCACAAAGAGTGGGGGACCCAAAGAGTGGTGGACCCAAAGGGTGGTGGACCCAAAGGGTGGGGGACCCAAAGGGTGGGGGACCCAAAGGGTGGGGACCCAAAGGGTGGTGGACCCAAAGAGTGGGGGACCCAAAGAGTGGGGGACCCAAAGGGTGGTGGACCCAAAGGGTGGGGGACCCAAAGGGTGGTGGACCCAAAGAGTGGGGGACCCAAAGAGTGGGGGACCCAAAGGGTGGTGGACCCAAAGGGTGGGGGACCCAAAGGGTGGTGGACCACAAAGAGTGGGGGACCCAAAGAGTGGTGGACCCAAAGGGTGGTGGACCCAAAGGGTGGGGGACCCAAAGGGTGGGGGACCCAAAGGGTGGTGGACCCAAAGGGTGGGGGACCCAAAGGGTGGTGGACCCAAAGAGTGGGTGACCCAAAGGGTGGTGGACCCAAAGAGTGGGTGACCCAAAGGGTGGTGGACCCAAAGGGTGGTGGACCCAAAGAGTGGGTGACCCAAAGGGTGGTGGACCCAAAGGGTGGTGGACCCAAAGAGTGGGTGACCCAAAGGGTGGTGGACCCAAAGGGTGGGGGACCCAAAGAGTGGGGGACCCAAAGGGTGGTGGACCCAAAGGGTGGGGGACCCAAAGAGTGGGGGACCCAAAGGGTGGTGGACCCAAAGGGTGGGGGACCCAAAGGGTGGTGGACCATTCTTGAAACACACAGGAAACTGTTGAGGGTGTAAAACCCAGCAGCGTTGCAGTTCTTGACACTCAAACCGGTGTGGCCTGGCACCTATTACCATCCCCCGTTCAAAGGCACTTAAATATTTTGTCTTGCCCATTCACCCTCTGAATAGCAAACATACACTATCAATGTCTCAACTGTCTCAAGACTTAAGTATTCTCCTTTAACCTGACTCCTCCCCTTTCATCTACACTGATTGAAGTGGATTTAGCAGGTGACATCAATAAGGGATCATAGCTTTCACCTGGATTCACCTGGTCAATCTATATCATGGAGAGAGTTGTTCATAATGTTGTGTATATACTGGTACAATATATCATAATATAGATGTTTTTATCCAAAGCGACTCAACGTCACGCGTGCATACATTTTACATATGGGTGGCCGCAGCAGGACTCGAACCCACAACTCTCGTCTTCGCAAGCACCATGGTTTATCAACTGAGCCACACAGTACAAACCACACTAAACAATGACTGTAGTTCATAGTCAAACCTCCATGCGTTTGATCCCTCCTGCTCCTCTCCCTCCGTAGTACGAGGCGTCCACAGTCGCCCACTTCTTCTTGGGCAGGTGGTCGTCCTCCTCTGGCTCCTGAAGGGATAACAAACAGGATAGGAATGTATGACCGAATACACACAGAATTACCAACGGAAGTAATGATGTAATGTTGTAATGATGTAATGATGTAATGTTGTAATGATGTAATGAAGTAATGATCTAATGATTTAATGATGTAATGTTGTAATGATGTAATGTTGTAATGATGTAATGTTGTAATGTTGCAATGATGTAATGTTGTAATGATGTAATGTTGTAATTCTGTAATGATGTAATGTTGTAATTCTGTAATGTTGTAATGTTGTAATGTTGTAATTATGTAATGTTGTAATGATGTAATGTTGTAATGATGTAATGTTGTAATGTTGTAATGATGTAATGTTGTAATGATGTAATGTTGTAATTATGTAATGTTGTAATGATCTAATGATGTAATGTTGTAATGTTGTAATGTTGTAATGATGTAATGTTGTAATTATGTAATGTGGTAATGATGTAATGATGTAATTATGTAATGTTGTAATTATGTAATGTTGTAATGTTGTAATGATGTAATGATGTAATGTTGTAATGATGTAATGTTGTAATGTTGTAATGATGTAATGTTGTAATGTTGTAATTATGTAATGTTGTAATGTTGTAATGATGTAATGTTGTAATGTTGTAATGTTGTAATGGTGTAATGATGTAATGTTGTAATGATGTAATGTTTTAATGTTGTAATTATGTAATGTTGTAATGTTGTAATTATGTAATGTTGTAATGATCTAATGTTGTAATGTTGTAATGTTGTAATGATGTAATGATGTAATGTTGTAATGATGTAATGTTGTAATGTTGTAATGATGTAATGTTGTAATGATGTAAGGTTGTAATGTTGTAATGATGTAATGTTGTAATGTTGTAATGATGTAATGATGTAATGATGTAATTATGTAATGTTGTAATTATGTAATGTTGTAATGATCTAATGTTGTAATGATGTAATGTTGTAATGATCTAATGTTGTAATGATGTAATGTTGTAATGTTGTAATGATGTAATGTTGTAATTATGTAATGTTGTAATTATGTAATGTTGTAATGTTGTAATGATGTAATGATGTAATGATGTAATGTTGTAATTATGTAATGTTGTAATGATGTAATGTTGTAATGATGTAATTATGTAATGTTGTAATTATGTAATGTTGTAATGTTGTAATGATGTAATGATGTAATGATGTAATTATGTAATGTTGTAATTATGTAATGTTGTAATGATGTAATGTTGTAATTATGTAATGTTGTAATTATGTAATGATGTAATTATGTAATGTTGTAATGATGTAATGTTGTAATGATGTAATTATGTAATGTTGTAATGTTGTAATGATGTAATGTTGTAATGATGTAATGATGTAATTATGTAATGTTGTAATTATGTAATGTTGTAATGTTGTAATGATGTAATGATGTAATGATGTAATGATGTAATTATGTAATGTTGTAATTATGTAATGTTGTAATGTTGTAATGATGTAATTATGTAATGTTGTAATTATGTAATGTTGTAATGTTGTAATTATGTAATGTTGTAATTATGTAATGTTGTAATTATGTAATGTTGTAATGATGTAATGTTGTAATGATGTAATGATGTAATGTTGTAATTATGTAATGTTGTAATGATGTAATGTTGTAATGTTGTAATGATGTAATGTTGTAATTATGTAATGTTGTAATTATGTAATGTTGTAATGTTGTAATGATGTAATGATGTAATGTTGTAATGTTGTAATTATGTAATGTTGTAATGTTGTAATGATGTAATGTTGTAGTGTTGTAATGTTGTAATGTTGTAATGATGTAATGTTGTAATGTTGTAATGATGTAATGTTGTAATTATGTAATGTTGTAATTATGTAATGTTGTAATGATGTAATGGTGTAATGTTGTAATGTTGTAATTATGTAATGTTGTAATGATGTAGTGTTGTAATGATGCAATGTTGTAATGTTGTAATGTTGTAATGTTGTAATGATGTAATGTTGTAATGATGTAATGTTGTAATGATGTAATGTTGTAATGTTGTAATGATGTAATGTTGTAATGATGTAATGTTGTAATGTTGTAATGATGTAATGTTGTAATGATGTAATGTTGTAATGATGTAATGTTGTAATGTTGTAATGTTGTAATTATGTAATGTTGTAATGATGTAATGTTGTAATGATGTAATGTTGTAATGTTGTAATGTTGTAATTATGTAATGTGGTAATGATGTAATGTTGTAATTATGTAATGTGGTAATGATGTAATGTTGTAATTATGTAATGTGGTAATGATGTAATGTTGTAATTATGTAATGTTGTAATGATGTAATGTTTTAATGTTGTATTTATGTAATGCTAGGTTATGAGAAACATAATCTGAGGACATGACGTGGACACACCTGTGTGTGTGTGTGTGTGTGTGTGTGTGTGTGTGTGTGTGTGTGTGTGTGTGTGTGTGTGTGTGTGTGTGTGCTGTACTCACGGGTGGTGGAGGCCGTAAAGGAGCAGGAGGAGGAGGGGGTTTAATGACCTGAAACACAAAGAACAAAACAACAAACAGTGAAAGTCAATCACAGACAGACAGACAGACAGACAGACGGACGGACGGACGGACGGACGGACGGACGGACGGACGGACGGACGGACGGACGGACGGACGGACGGACGGACGGACGGACACAGGGCTGACAGGGCTGACAGAGGTGAGACGGGCTGACAGAGACGGGACGGGCTGACAGGGCTGACAGAGGTGAGACGATGCATGGCAGGTGACACTGTACCTGTGCTGTGTGTGTGTTTCAGCTTTTAGTTTATAGGGTGGAGCCTGAACGTCTCGGGTATGGATAGGGTGGGGCCTGAACGTCTCGGGTATGGATAGGGTGGGGCCTGAACGTTGAGGGTATGGATAGGGTGGGGCCTGAACGTTGAGGGTATGGATAGGGTGGGGCCTGAACGTTGAGGGTATGGATAGGGTGGGGCCTGAACGTTGAGGGTATGGATAGGGTGGGGCCTGAACGTTGAGGGTATGGATAGGGTGGGGCCTGAACATCTCGGGTATGGATAGGGTGGGGCCTGAACTTTGAGGGTATGGATAGGGTGGGGCCTGAACGTTGAGGGTATGGATAGGGTGGGGCCTGAACGTCTCGGGTATGGATAGGGTGGGGCCTGAACGTCTCGGGTATGGATAGGGTGGGGCCTGAACATTGAGGGTATGGATAGGGTGGGGCCTGAACGTTGAGGGTATGGATAGGGTGGGGCCTGAACGTTGAGGGTATGGATAGGGTGGGGCCTGAACGTTGAGGGTATGGATAGGGTGGGGCCTGAACGTTGAGGGTATGGATAGGGTGGGGCCTGAACATCTCGGGTATGGATAGGGTGGGGCCTGAACTTTGAGGGTATGGATAGGGTGGGGCCTGAACGTTGAGGGTATGGATAGGGTGGGGCCTGAACATCTCGGTATGGATAGGGTGGGGCCTGAACGTTGAGGGTATGGATAGGGTGGGGCCTGAACATCTCGGTATGGATAGGGTGGGGCCTGAACGTTGAGGGTATGGATAGGGTGGGGCCTGAACGTCTCGGGTATGGATAGGGTGGGGCCTGAACGTCTCGGGTATGGATAGGGTGGGGCCTGAACGTTGAGGGTATGGATAGGGTGGGGCCTGAACGTTGAGGGTATGGATAGGGTGGGGCCTGAACGTTGAGGGCATGGATAGGGTGGGGCCTGAACGTTGAGGGTATGGATAGGGTGGGGCCTGAACGTTGAGGGTATGGATAGGGTGGGGCCCGAACATTGAGGGTATGGATAGGGTGGGGCCTGAACGTCTCGGGTATGGATAGGGTGGGGCCTGAACGTTGAGGGTATGGATAGGGTGGGGCCTGAACGTTGAGGGTATGGATAGGGTGGGGCCTGAACGTCTCGGGTATGGATAGGGTGGGGCCTGAACGTTGAGGGTATGGATAGGGTGGGGCCTGAACGTCTCGGGTATGGATAGGGTGGGGCCCGAACATTGAGGGTATGGATAGGGAGGGCCTGAACGTTGAGGGTATGGATAGGGAGGGGCCTGAACGTTGAGGGTATGGATAGGGTGGGGCCTGAACGTTGAGGGTATGGATAGGGTGGGGCCTGAACGTTGAGGGTATGGATAGGGTGGGGCCTGAACGTCTCGGTATGGATAGGGTGGGGCCTGAACGTCTCGGGTATGGATAGGGTGGGGCCTGAACGTCTCGGGTATGGATAGGGTGGGGCCTGAACGTCTCGGTATGGATAGGGTGGGGCCTGAACATCTCGGTATGGATAGGGTGGGGCCTGAACATCTCGGTATGGATAGGGTGGGGCCTGAACGTCTCGGTATGGATAGGGTGGGGCCTGAACATCTCGGGTATGGATAGGGTGGGGCCTGAACGTTGAGGGTATGGATAGGGTGGGGCCTGAACGTTGAGGGTATGGATAGGGTGGGGCCTGAACGTTGAGGGTATGGATAGGGTGGGGCCTGAACGTTGAGGGTATGGATAGGGTGGGGCCTGAACATTGAGGGTATGGATAGGGTGGGGCCTGAACGTCTCGGGTATGGATAGGGTGGGGCCTGAACGTTGAGGGTATGGATAGGGTGGGGCCTGAACGTTGAGGGTATGGATAGGGTGGGGCCTGAACGTCTCGGGTATGGATAGGGTGGGGCCTGAACGTTGAGGGTATGGATAGGGTGGGGCCTGAACGTTGAGGGTATGGATAGGGTGGGGCCTGAACGTCTCGGTATGGATAGGGTGGGGCCTGAACGTTGAGGGTATGGATAGGGTGGGGCCTGAACGTTGAGGGTATGGATAGGGAGGGCCTGAACGTTGAGGGTATGGATAGGGTGGGCCTGAACGTTGAGGGTATGGATAGGGTGGGGCCTGAACGTTGAGGGTATGGATAGGGTGGGGCCTGAACGTCTGAACGGAGGGTATGGATAGGGTGGGGCCTGAACGTTGAGGGTATGGATAGGGTGGGGCCTGAACGTTGAGGGTATGGATAGGGTGGGGCCTGAACGTTGAGGGTATGGATAGGGTGGGGCCTGAACATTGAGGGTATGGATAGGGTGGGGCCTGAACGTCTCGGGTATGGATAGGGTGGGGCCTGAACGTCTCGGGTATGGATAGGGTGGGGCCTGAACGTTGAGGGTATGGATAGGGTGGGGCCTGAACTTTGAGGGTATGGATAGGGTGGGGCCTGAACGTTGAGGGTATGGATAGGGTGGGGCCTGAACGTTGAGGGTATGGATAGGGTGGGGCCTGAACGTTGAGGGTATGGATAGGGTGGGGCCTGAACGTTGAGGGTATGGATAGGGTGGGGCCTGAACGTTGAGGGTATGGATAGGGTGGGGCCTGAACGTCTCGGGTATGGATAGGGTGGGGCCTGAACGTTGAGGGTATGGATAGGGTGGGGCCCGAACATTGAGGGTATGGATAGGGTGGGGCCTGAACGTTGAGGGTATGGATAGGGTGGGGCCTGAACGTGTGAGGGTATGGATAGGGTGGGGCCTGAACGTTTAGGGTATGGATAGGGGGGGGCCTGAACGTTGAGGGTATGGATAGGGTGGGGCCTGAACGTTGAGGGTATGGATAGGGTGGGCCTGAACGTTGAGGGTATGGATAGGGTGGGGCCTGAACGTTGAGGGTATGGATAGGGTGGGGCCTGAACGTTGAGGGTATGGATAGGGTGGGGCCTGAACGTTGAGGGTATGGATAGGGTGGGGCCTGAACGTTGAGGGTATGGATAGGGTGGGGCCTGAACGTCTCGGTATGGATAGGGTGGGGCCTGAACGTTGAGGGTATGGATAGGGTGGGGCCTGAACGTTGAGGGTATGGATAGGGTGGGGCCTGAACGTTGAGGGTATGGATAGGGTGGGGCCTGAACGTTGAGGGTATGGATAGGGTGGGGCCTGAACGTTGAGGGTATGGATAGGGTGGGGCCTGAACGTTGAGGGTATGGATAGGGTGGGGCCTGAACGTTGAGGGTATGGATAGGGTGGGGCCTGAACGTTGAGGGTATGGATAGGGCTCTACTGGCAGCTCAACACTCTGTGGACTACTGATTACAAGATCCTGCCTGAGAACCAACAAAGGGCCCCCTGGTGTAAAATAACACAATGAGAAGACACTCCAAATCAACTGGTGACAGACAGGGGAGAGTCTTAGGCTAGTAATTAATTAGATGGGGTTCAGTGGTCCCAAGCAGTGATCCCCCCAATCAGAGTACTGAGGAGATAATTAACATCAATGAGATGCAGAGATGAGAGGAGAAGAGGAAAGGAGGAGAGGAGAAGAGGGGAGAGGAGATGGGAGGAGAGGAGAAGAGGGGAGAGGAGATGGGAGGAGAGGAGAAGAGGGGAGAGGAGATGGGAGGAGGAAAGAAGGAGAGGAGAAGAGGGGAGAAGAGGGGAGAGGAGAAGAGGGGAGTAAAGGAGGAGAGGAGAAGAGGAAAGGAGGAGAGGAGAAGAGGGGAGAGGAGAAGAGGGGAGAAGATAAGAGAGGAGAAGAGGTGAGGGGAGAGGATAAGAATGGAGAAGAAAGGAGGGAAGGGGAGAAGAGGGGAGAGGAGCAGAGCGGAGGAGAGAAGAGAAGAGGGGAGAGGAGAAGAGGGGAGAGGAGAGAGGAGAAGAGGAGAGGGAGAGGAGAAGAGGGGAGAGGAGAGGAGAAGAGGAGAGGAGAAGAGGGGAGAGGAGAGGAGAAGAGGGGAGAGGAGAGGAGAAGAGGGGAGAGGAGAAGAGGGGAGAGGAGAAGAGGGGAGAGGAGAGGAGAAGAGGGGAGAGGAGAGAGGAGAAGAGGGGAGAGGAGAGGGGAGAGGAGGGGAGAGGAGGGGAGAAGAGGGGAGAGGAGGGGAGAGGAGGGGGAAGAGGGGAGAGGAGGGGAGAAGAGGGGAGAGGAGGGGAGATGATTAGAGAAGAGGGGAGAGGAAAGGAGAAGAGGGGAGAGGAGAGGAGAGGAGAGGATAGGAGAAGAGGGGAGGGAGAGGGTAGGAGAAGAGGGGAGAGGATGGGAGAAGATGGGAGAGGATGGGAGAAGAGGGGGAGAGGATGGGAGAAGAGGGAGAGGAGAGGAGAAGAGGTTAGAGTACAGGGAGAGGAGAGGGGAGAGGAGAGGGGGAGAGGATGGGAGAGGAGGGGAGAAGAGGGGAGAGGAGAGGGAGAGAGGAGGGGAGAGGAGAGGAGAAGAGGGGAGAGGAGAGGGGAGAGGAGAGGAGAGGGGAGAGGAGGAGAGATGATAGGAGAAGAGGGGAGAGGAGAGGAGAGGGGAGAGGAGAGGAGAGAGAGAAGAGGGGAGAGGAGAGGGGGAGAAGATGGGAGAGGAGGGGAGAAGAGGGGAGAGGAGAGGAGAAGAGGGGAGAGGAGGGGAGAGGAGAGGGAGAGAGGAGAGGAGAGGGGAGAGGAGAGGGAGAGGAGAGGATAGGAGAAGAGGGGAGAGGAGGGGAGAGGAGGGGAGAGGAGAGGAGAAGAGGGGAGAGGAGAGGGGAGAGGAGGAGAGATGATAGGAGAAGTGGGGAGGGGAGAGGAGAAGAGGGGAGAGGATGGAAGAGCTCCAGGATCGAGCTTGGGGTTTGATCCAGACTAGAGCTTGGGGTTGATCCAGACTAGAGCTTGGGGTTGATCCAGACTAGAGCTTGAGGTTGATCCAGACTAGTGCTTGGGGTTGATCCAGGCTAGAGCTTGGGGTTTGATCCAGACTAGAGCTTGGGGTTGATCCAGACTAGAGCTTGGGGTTGATCCAGACTAGAGCTTGAGGTTGATCCAGACCAGTGCTTGGGGTTGATCCAGACTAGAGCTTGGGGTTGATCCAGACTAGAGCTTGGGGTTGATCCAGACTAGAGCTTGGCGTTGATCCAGACTAAAGCTTGGTTTTCTGATCCATACTAGACTGACTGGAAGATGAGTGCCTGGTCAGGTCACTAAACACACACACACACACGCACAGGCATGTACTTGCATGTACTCACAAATGCCTGTATGCACACAGACACATTCATACAAACATACATACAGTCGTGTACAAAAGTTTTGAGAATGACACAAATATTCATTTTCACAAAGTTTGCTGCTTCATTGTCTTTCGATATTTTTGTCAGATGTTACTATGGAAACTGAAGTATAATTACAAGCGTTTCATACGTGTCAAAGGCTTTTATTGACAATTACATGAAGTTGATGCAAAGAGTCAATATTTGCAGTGTTGACCCTTCTTTTTCAAGACCTCTGCAATCCACCCTGGCATGCTGTCAATTAACTTCTGGGCCACATCCTGACTGATGGCAGCCCATTCTTGCATAATCAATGCTTGGAGTTTGTCAGAATTTGTGGGGTTTTGTTTGTCCAGCACCTCTTGAGGATTGACCACAAGTTCTCAATGGGATTAAGGTCTGGGGAGTTTCCTGGCCATGGACCCAAAATATCGATATTTTAGTTATCACTTTTGCCTTATGGCAAGGTGCTCCATCATGCTGGAAAAGGCATTGTTCGTCACCAAACTGTTCCTGGATGGTTGGGAGAAGTTGCTCTCGGGGGATGTGTTGGTACCATTCTTTATTCATGGCTGTGTTCTTAGGCAAAATTGTGAGTGAGCCCACTCCCTTGGCTGAGAAGCAACCCCACACATGAATGGTCTCAGGATGCTTTACTGTTGGCATGACACAGGACTGATGGTAGCGCTCACCTTGTCTTCTCAGGACAAGCTTTTTCCGGATGCCCCAAACAATCGGAAAGGGGATTCATCAGAGAAAATGACTTTACCCCAGTACTCAACAGTTCAATCCCTGTACCTTTTGCAGAATATCAGTCTGTCCCTGATGTTTTTCCTGGAGAGATGTGGCTTCTTTGCTGCCCTTCTTGACACCAGGCCATCCTCCAAAAGTCTTTGCCTCACTGTGCATGCAGATGCACTCACTCCTGCCTGCTGCCATTCCTGAGCAATCTCTGTACTGGTGGTGCCCCGATCCCGCAGCTGAATCAACTTTAGGAGACGGTCCTGGCGCTTGCTAGACTTTCTTGGGCGCCCTGAAGCCTTCTTCACAACAATTGAACCGCTCTTCTTGAAGTTCTTGATGATCCAATAAATGGTTGATTTAGGTTCAATCTTACTGGCAGCAATATCCTTGACTGTGAATTCCTTTTTGTGCAAAGCAATGATGACGGAACGTGTTTCCTTGCAGGTAACCATGGTTTACAGAGGAAGCTTCCAGTCTGTTATTTGAACTCATTCAGTATGACAGAGTGATCTCCAGCTTTGTCCTCGTCAACACCAACACTTGTGTTAACGAGAGAATTTGGTCCTTTTGTTCGCAGGCGTAAAATGGAGCGAAATGTTTTTTGGGGATTCAGTTCGTTTGCATGGCAAAGAGGGACTTTGCAATTCATTCAAATTATTCTGATCACTCATCATAAAATTCTGGAGTATATGCAAATTGCCTTCATACAAACTGAGGCAGCAGATGTGAAAATGTATATTTGTGTCATTCTCAAAACTTTTGGCCACGACTGTACATGGGCGCATACAAATGTGCATATGCACACACATCTCTCTCATCCCAGAGTGATGTGCCTAGCAGGCCTGTCCTGTCTGTGCCAGGGGTTGTGACATGGCTACTGACTGACTAGCAGGCCTGTCCTGTCTGTGCCAGGGGTTGTGTCACGTCTACTGACTGACTAGCAGGTTGTCCACAATGTGATTCCACTCATAGACAAGATGCCTTCACGTGTTTTATATCTGCATACAAAGCATTTCACCGGACAGGGACGCTTGGCAGGTGTCAGTCAGTAGAGAACATTTAGTCACTTCAGATAAGATACTGGCTTTTAGAACAGCACTGACATTGATATGTAAGAAAGACAGGACAAACACAAAATGAACCCAGTGAAAGGGGTCAGATCCGGTCCCCTACTAACAGATTCTCAGAGTAGGAAGGGCTGATCTAGGATCAGTTTAGGCTTTATGTTACCGGTTCAGTGTCTTGATTTAAAGAGTCAAAGTATATTACCGGTTCAGTGAATTGATTTAAAGAGTCAAAGTATATAACTGGTTCAGTGTCTTGATTTAAAGAGTCAAAGTATATAACTGGTTCAATTTATTTATTTAAAGAGTCAAAGTATATAACTGGTTCAGTGAATTGATTTAAAGAGTCAAAGTCTATTACTGGTATGAAAAGGTCATCACACCTAAACCTGTATGACTTATACAATAGCAGACTACTACAACCTGCCTTGGTGCCAGGGTAGCAACGAGTACATGTTTAACTGCCAACATTCAGTATCTCTTCTTATTCTTCCTCGTCCTCGTCCTGTTCCTCCGGGAAGAGAACTCCAAAACCAGACCACATTATGTTGATCATCCACCGAAAGATGAATATGCCATCGTCACAGGTTAGCTGTGCATTTTACAAAATGTGTTTTTTCAACTAAATGCAGAGTAATTATGGCATATCGTAGGTTGAACAGCCGTTTCATTCACAGTGAACTACTCTGATACCAGTATACCACTGCTGTTAATGTTGCTACTGTGCTGCTGTCGCAATAATAATGTGAAAATAATAAATTAAGGAACACCTTCACCTAGGAACACCTTCACCTAGGAACACCTTCACCTTGGAACACCTTCACCTAGGAACACCGTCACCTAGGAACACCTTCACCTAGGAACACCTTCACCTAGGAACACCGTCACCTAGGAACACCTTCACCTAGGAACACCTTCACCTAGGAACACCGTCACCTAGGAACACCGTCACCTAGGAACACCTAGGAACACCTAGGAACACCTTCACCTAGGAACACTGTCACCTAGGAACACCTTCACCTAGGAACACCGTCACCTAGGAACACCTTCACCTAGGAACACCGTCACATAGGAACACCTAGGAACACCGTCACCTAGGAACACCTAGGAACACCTTCACCTAGGAACACCTTCACCTAGGAACACCTTCACCTAGGAACACCGTCACCTAGGAACACTGTCACCTAGGAACACTGTCACCTAGGAACACCGTCACCTAGGAACACCGTCACCTAGGAACACCTTCACCTAGGAACACCGTCACCTAGGAACACCGTCACCTAGGAACACCTTCACCTAGGAACACCTTCACCTAGGAACACCGTCACCTAGGAACACCGTCACCTAGGAACACCTAGGAACACCTAGGAAAACCTTCACCTAGGAACACTGTCACCTAGGAACACCTTCACCTAGGAACACCGTCACCTAGGAACACCTTCACCTAGGAACACCGTCACATAGGAACACCTAGGAACACCGTCACCTAGGAACACCTAGGAACACCTTCACCTAGGAACACCTTCACCTAGGAACACCTTCACCTAGGAACACCGTCACCTAGGAACACTGTCACCTAGGAACACTGTCACCTAGGAACACCGTCACCTAGGAACACCTTCACCTAGGAACACCGTCACCTAGGAACACCGTCACCTAGGAACACCGTCACCTAGGAACACTGTCACCTAGGAACACCTTCACCTAGGAACACCGTCACCTAGGAACACCTTCACCTAGGAACACCGTCACATAGGAACACCTAGGAACACCGTCACCTAGGAACACCTAGGAACACCTTCACCTAGGAACAGGAACACCTTCACCTAGGAACACCTTCACCTAGGAACACCGTCACCTAGGAACACTGTCACCTAGGAACACTGTCACCTAGGAACACCGTCACCTAGGAACACCGTCACCTAGGAACACCTTCACCTAGGAACACCGTCACCTAGGAACACCGTCACCTAGGAACACCTTCACCTAGGAACACCGTCACCTAGGAACACCGTCACCTAGGAACACCTTCACCTAGGAACACCTTCACCTAGGAACACCGTCACCTAGGAACACCTTCACCTAGGAACACTGTCACCTAGGAACACTGTCACCTAGGAACACCGTCACCTAGGAACACCGTCACCTAGGAACACCTTCACCTAGGAACACCGTCACCTAGGAACACCGTCACCTAGGAGCACCCTCACCTAGGAACACCGTCACCTAGGAACACTTCACCTAGGAACACCGTCACCTAGGAACACCGTCACCTAGGAACACCTTCACCTAGGAACACCGTCACCTAGGAACACCGTCACCTAGGAACACCTTCACCTAGGAACACCGTCACCTAGGAACACCGTCACCTAGGAACACCTTTCGAATATTGAGTTGCACCCGCCGTCCCCTTTCCCCAGAACAGCCTCAATTCGTCGATGTATGGACTATACCAAATGTTGCTAGCCCATGTTGACTCCAATGCTTGTGCCAAGTTGGCTGTATGTCGTTTGGGTGGTGGACCATTCTTGATACACACGGGAAACTGTTGAGCACGAAGAACCCAGCAGCGTTGCAGTTCTTGACACAAACCGGTGCGGCCTGGTACCTACGACCAATCTCGGTTTAAAGGCACTTAAATCTTTTGTCTTGCCCGTTCACCCTCAACGGCACACACACACATACACAATCCATGTCTGAATGGTGTCAAGGCTTAAAATCCTTCTTTAACCTGACTCCTCCCCTTCATCTACATGTCTCCTCCCGTTCATCTACATGTCTCCTCCCCTTCATCTACATGTCTCCTCCCCTTTCATCTACACTGATTGAAGTGGATTTAACAGGTGACATCAATAAAGGGATCATATCTTTCACCTGGATTCACCTGGTCAGTCTATGTCATGGAAAGAGAAGGTGTTCCTAATGTTTTGTACACTCAGTCTATATTATTTATATTCCAGACTCCGGTCTCTGGTCCAGAAGCAAATTTCCTGCAATTCTATCAATTTTTGCTATGGGGTTTTGTACTGTGTATGGATACTGTACACTGTATACTGTATTCTCCACATTCTAATATTTATACTGTATACTGTATACTCATTCTAATATTTATACTGTATACTGTATACTCATTCTAATATTTATACTGTATACTGTATTCTCATTCTAATATTTATACTGTATACTGTATTCTCATTCTAATATTTATACTGTATACTGTATTCTCCACATAGCTCATTCTAATATGTATACTGTATACTGTATTATCTACATAGCTCATTCTAATATTTATACTGTATACTGTATACTGTATTCTCTACATAGCTCATTCTAATATTTATACTGTATACTGTATTATCTACATAGCTCATTCTAATATTTATACTGTATACTGTATTCTCTACATAGCTCATTCTAATATTTATACTGTATACTGTATTCTCCACATAGCTCATTCTAATATTTATACTGTATACTGTATACTGTATTATCTACATAGCTCATTCTAATATTTATACTGTGTACTGTATTCTCATTCTAATATTTATACTGTATACTGTATTATCTACATAGCTCATTCTAACATTTATACTGTATACTGTATTCTCATTCTAATATTTATACTGTATACTGTATTATCTACATAGCTCATTCTAATATTTATACTGTATACTGTATACTCATTCTAATATTTATACTGTATACTGTATACTGTATTCTCCACATAGCTCATTCTAATATTTATACTGTATGCTGTATTCTCATTCTAATATTTATACTGTATACTGTATTCTCATTCTAATATTTATACTGTATAATGTATACTGTATTCTCATTCTAATATTTATACTGTATACTGTATACTGTATTCTCATTCTAATATTTATACTGTATACTGTATACTGTATACTGTATTATCATTCTAATATTTATACTGTATACTGTATACTGTATTCTCATTCTAATATTTATACTGTATACTGTATACTGTATTCTCATTCTAATATTTATACTGTATACTGTATACTGTATTCTCATTCTAATATTTATACTGTATACTGTATTCTCATTCTAATATTTATACTGTATACTGTATTCTCATTCTAATATTTATACTGTATACTGTATTCTCATTCTAATATTTATACTGTATACTGTATACTGTATTCTCATTCTAATATTTATACTGTATACTGTATACTGTATTCTCATTCTAATATTTATACTGTATACTGTATACTGTATTCTCATTCTAATATTTATACTGTATACTGTATACTGTATTCTCATTCTAATATTTATACTGTATACTGTATTCTCATTCTAATATTTATACTGTATACTGTATTCTCATTCTAATATTTATACTGTATACTGTATACTGTATTCTCATTCTAATATTTATACTGTATACTGTATTCTCATTCTAATATTTATACTGTATACTGTATTCTCATTCTAATATTTATACTGTATACTGTATTCTCATTCTAATATTTATACTGTATACTGTATACTGTATTCTCATTCTAATATTTATACTGTATACTGTATACTGTATTCTCATTCTAATATTTATACTGTATACTGTATACTGTATTCTCATTCTAATATTTATACTGTATACTGTATACTGTATTCTCATTCTTATATTTATACTGTATACTGTATTCTCATTCTAATATTTATACTGTATACTGTGTGTTTGTGTGTGTGTTGCATGCGTGTGTGTGTGTGTGTTTGTGTGTGTTGCATGCGTGTGTGTGTGTGTTTGTGTGTGTTGCATGCGTGTGTGTGTGTGTTTGTGTGTGTTGCATGCGTGTGTGTGTGTGTGTTGCATGCGTACGTGTGTGTGTGTTTGTGTGTGTGTGTGTGTGTTGCATGCATACGTGTGTGTATGTGTGTTGCATGCGTACGTGTGTGTGGATACTGGATACCTAACCATCTGCCATACACCCTGAGCAGGCCCAAAGCTGCAACACCAACACCAGGTTCCACCAACCAATCACAGCCACTCATAGGCATCATCCCCACACGGACCCCATTTTATGGTCCAATTAGAGTAGCTGACGCTAATCCCATTCATTTTTTTTTTAAACTCTGCATTTTTTTATTTTTTATTTAACATTCATGTTGAGTCAAGCTGTTTCTGCGTAATATTGTGACAGTGTGTCTGCGGCAGGTAGAATATATAGTCACATTTAAAATGACGCACGTTCATTTAGGGGGGAAAAATGAACCTATTTGAGAGGAATGCTGTGAAGGTAATCCCCATAAAGGATTGGCCACAGTGATTACCAGAGAATATTACTCCACAGTGTAAATACTGTACGTGTTGAAGTTTATCCGACAGGAACTGTGACAACGTCACAAGGTAAAAGGCTGGTCGAGGTCATAGCAGGAGAGAAACTCAATTCAAACCTCTAAGCCAGTAGACCCTTGTGTCTGACTGACAGCATCAGATATAATATCTCACTGTTAATCAATTAAATTCATCTAGAATCTTCCGTTTCTCTCTTAGCCCACGACCACACCGCCCATACATTCCCGGAGGACTTTACAACCACAGACTCCCTTTAAAACCACAGACTCCCTTTAAAACCACAGACTCCCTTTACAACCACAGACTCCCTTTAAAACCACGGACTCCCTTTACAACCACAGACTTCCTTTAAAACCACAGACTCACTTTACAACCACAGACTCCCTTTACAACCACAGACTCCCTTTACAACCACAGACTCCATTTAAAACACTGGTGTGTACAAGATCAACATATCAGGGTGGGGTGTAGTTCATATCAGGGTGGGGTGTAGTTCATATCAGGGTGGGGTGTAGTTCATATCAGGGTGGGGTGTAGTTCATATCAGGGTGGGGTGTAGTTCATATCAGGGTGGGGTGTAGTTCACATCAGGGTGGGGTGTAGTTCATATCAGGGTGGGGTGTAGTTCATATCAGGGTGGGGTGTAGTTCATATCAGGGTGGGGTGTAGTTCATATCAGGGTGGGGTGTAGTTCTGTGTTCCTATAAACATAAATAAAGGTTTAATTCACTGCCTGTATGACCTTGTGCCTGGCAGGGTTCCATGTGGGAAGGAGAGAGAGATTGTGTGTGTGTGTGTGTGTGTGTGTGTGTGTGTGTGTGTGTGTGTGTGTGTGTGTGTGTGTGTGTGTGTGTGTGTGTGTGTGTGTGTGTGTGTGTGTGTGTGTGTGTGTGAAGCATGCAATAAGTACGTGTGTTCCCATCTGTGTATCTGAGTGTGTATGGGGCCCATCCTGCTGAAGCCCTGAAAGCCTTGAAACCCAGCTGAAACCTGGCAGACTGGGGGTTGAAATATTAACAACCAACACATGGCCTCCTCCTCCTCTCCTCCTCTCCTCCTCTCCTCCTCCTCCTCCTCCTCCTCTCCTCCTCTCCCTCTGTCCCCAGGTCCCTGAAGGAGAGCCGCAGTAGATTCAGCACCAAGACAAACACAGCGCCGGCCAGACATCCTGCAGGAGCTTTACATTCTAATGCCTTTGTTGGTATTCCAGAATATGCTTCCATGTCACCCTGGACGGGCTCCCAGTGTTCTCCTGAGGGTCTCAAACAGAGGTGAGGCATATTATTATTGGTAGTAATATGTATTATTTGGAGGCTGTTGGTGATGGCATAATGGTATATTTCTATATTGGTGATGGTATAATGGTATATTATCCATATTGGTGATGTTATAATGGTATATTATCCATATTGGTGATGGTATAATGGTATATTTCTATATTGGTGATGGCATAATGGTATATTTCCATATTGGTGATGGCATAATGGTATATTTCTATATTGGTGATGGTATATAGAATATATTATCCATATTGGTGATGGTATAATGGTATATTTATGTATTGGTGATGGTATAATGGTATATTATCCATATTGGTGATGGTATAATGGTATATTTCTATATTGGTGATGGCATAATGGTATATTTCCATATTGGTGATGGCATAATGGTATATTTCTATATTGGTGATGGTATATAGAATATATTATCCATATTGGTGATGGTATAATGGTATATGTCTGTATTGGTGATGGTATAATGGTATATTTCTATATTGGTGATGGTATAATGGTATATGTCTGTATTGGTGATGGTATAATGGTATATTTCTATATTGGTGATGGTATAATGGTATATTATCCATATTGGTGATGGCATAATTGTATATTTCTATATTGGTGATGGTATAATGGTTTATTTCCATATTGGTGATGGTATAATGGTTTATTTCCATATTGGTGATGGTATAATGGTATATTTCCGTATTGGTGATGGTATAATGGTATATTCTCATATTGGTGATGGTATAATGGTATATGTCTGTATTGGTGATGGCATAATGGTATATGTCTGTATTGGGGATGGCATAATGGTATATTTCTGTATTGGTGATGGTATAATGGTATATTATCCATATTGGTGATGGTATAATGGTATATTTCTATATTGGTGATGGCATAATGGTATATTTCCATATTGGTGATGGCATAATGGTATATTTCTATATTGGTGATGGTATAATGGTATATTATCCATATTGGTGATGGTATAATGGTATATGTCTGTATTGGTGATGGTATAATGGTATATTTCTATATTGGTGATGGTATAATGGTATATGTCTGTATTGGTGATGGTATAATGGTATATTTCTATATTGGTGATGGTATAATGGTATATTATCCATATTGGTGATGGCATAATTGTATATTTCTATATTGGTGATGGTATAATGGTTTATTTCCATATTGGTGATGGTATAATGGTATATTATCCATATTGGTGATGGCATAATGGTATATTTCTATATTGGTGATGGTATAATTACAGTAGTGAATCATTTAGCAGACTCTCTTATCCAGAGCCACTACAGTAGTGAATCATTTAGCAGACTCTCTCATCCAGAGACACTACAGTAGTGAATCATTTAGCAGACTCTCTCATCCAGAGACACTACAGTAGTGAGTCATTTAACAGACTCTCTCATCCACAGCCACTACAGTAGTGAATCATTTAGCAGACTCTCTCATCCAGAGCCACTACAGTAGTGAATCATTTAGCAGACTCTCTCATCCAGAGCCACTACAGTAGTGAGTCATTTAACAGACTCTCTCATCCACAGCCACTACAGTAGTGAGTCATTTAATAGACTCTTATCCAGAGCCACTTACAGGAGCAGTTAGGGCTGTGTCTTTCTCAAGGGCACATCGACAGGTTTGGGGATTCGTACCAGTGACCTTTCAGTTACTGGACCAACTCTCTTAACCGCAAGGCGTTCTACAAGTCCTGAAACTATCACCTGGTCATTGTGGGCTTTAAATGGTTAAGTGAAGAGAGAGAGAGAGAGAGAGAGAGAGAGAGAGAGAGAGAGAGAGAGAGAGAGAGAGAGAGAGAGAGAGAGAGAGAGAGAGAGAGAGAGAGAGAGAGAGAGAGAGAGAGAGAGAGAGAGAGAGAGAGAGAGAGAGAGAGAGAGAGAGAGAGAGAGAGAGAGAGAGAGAGAGAGAGAGAGAGAGAGAGAGAGAGAGAGAGAGAGAGAGAGAGATGTGGACTGGGTTCTGGAGGGGGCGTTGTCATGGTGATGATAAACCATTGAGAATCCATGAGCTATATATCGTAAAAGATGAAAACACGACATATGATATAGCCTACATTTGATATTTTAAAAAAAAGAAACACGAGAAGGAGAATAGAAAAATCTGACCACAAAAAAAAATTAAAAAAGGAATGAAGAGAACTTTGATTAGTGGAAGATCGGAATCCAGATACGGAATGTGGTACCGACCACAGAGTTAAAAACATATATATTGCTATGGTTACTACTTCCGGTTCACTTCCTGTTTGAGGCTCTTCCTCTGGGGCGCTTTGCTGGCAGGCAGCAGGCAGGGCAGGGCGTATGAGGTCAAACAGAGAGGTGAAGAAAAGCTTAACAATGGAGCTGCCATCCTGCCAATGCCCACCACCTCATCTCAGCTGAGCTCCTGAACAATGCACAGCTGTTCGTGACTGGCCTGTCTGTGGTGGTTGGGAGGGGAGGGGCTTTGGGAGGGAGAGAGAGAGAGAGAGAGAGAGAGAGGGAGAGAGAGAGAGAGAGAGATGCTGCTGGGGTACAGTTATGGTAATATATTTTCTCTCTGGGTTTGATTTTCTTTCGGGTTCGTGTTTACTCTGTCCTGTAACCTTTATTCATACAGTTTATGCTCATTGAGGTAAAATCTCTATTGCAACAGACTTTTAGTTAAGAGGGACATTCTGGTTCACAGGAAGGACACATTTAAAAGATTACTTCAAAATACACAAAGACAACATCCAGAGTAATGAAGTAGTGTTTTCGTAGTGTCATCAACAAAACATTTCCATAAAGTTCTGCATTTTCAGTCCAGATTAAGCCCAAGGGGCAGGAACATACCTGTGTTTCGTGTTATTACCTACGCCATGAACAGTGTGGTAGGACTCACCACGGTGCAGCAGAGAGGCCAGAACCACCAAGCAGTTACCAACGCTGCCAGTAACAACAGCACCAGGAAGACGATGGCTACAGCGACGCCGTCCGACTGACAGAGAGACAATAATACACATGTTAGATACACACACACACACACACACACACACACACACACACACACACACACACACACACACACACACACACACACACACACACACACACACACACACACACACACACACACACACACACACACACGTTAGACACACGTTATACACACACACGTTAGACACATGTTACACACACACACACACGTTAGATACATACACACACGTTAGATACACACACACACACGTTATACACACACACACACACACACACACACACACACACACACACACACACACACACACACACACACACACACACACACACACACACACACACACACACACACACACACACACACACACACACGTTAGACACATGTTAGACACACACACACACACACACACACACAAACACGTTAGACACACGTTATACACACACACACACACATGTTAGACACACACAAACACATTATACACACACACAAACACGTTAGACACACGTTATACACACACACACACACATGTTAGACACACACACACACGTTAGACACATGTTAGACACACACACACACGTTAGACACATGTTAGACACACACACAAGTTAGACACACACACACATACACACAAACACGTTAGACACACGTTGTACACACACACACACACACACGTTATACACACACACGTTAGACACACGTTAGACACATACACACAGTACAACAGTAGATAAACACACAAACATTAAACGTTTTAATGAACGAGTGGATATAGATAGTAGATGCAGACAGTTTTAGACCTTGTACATAAGGTAAATGCATTTAAATACTGTAGACAGAAACAATAATAAAGATTGTTAAAAGCATAACAGAAGGTAAACTCACACATGTTGAGGCGTGGATGGTGAAGGCACTAGAGATGAAGGATTTCCCATGGTTCAGACTGATCAGCACATCCATCGACCTGGAAACACACAACGTTAACCCCATCGACCTGGAAACACACAACGTTAACCCCATCGACCTAGAAACACACAACGTTAACCCCATCGACCTGGAAACACACAACGTTAACCCCATCGACCTGGAAACACACAACGTTAACCCCATCGACCTGGAAACACACAACGTTAACCCCATCGACCTGGAAACACACAACGTTAACCCCATCGACCTAGAACCACACAACGTTAACCCCATCGACCTGGAAACACACAACGTTAACCCCATCGACCTGGAAACACACAACGTTAACCCCATCGACCTGGAAACACACAACGTTAACCCCATCGACCTAGAACCACACAACGTTAACCCCATCAACCTGGAAACACACAACGTTAACCCCATCGACCTAGAAACACACAACGTTAACCCCATCGACCTAGAAACACACAACGTTAACCCCATCGACCTGGAAACACACAACGTTAACCCCATCGACCTGGAAACACACAACGTTAACCCCATCGACCTGGAAACACACAACGTTAACCCCATCGACCTGGAAACACACAACGTTAACCCCATCGACCTGGAAACACACAACGTTAACCCCATCGACCTAGAAACACACAACGGAAACACACACAACGTTAACCCCATCGACCTAGAAACACACAACGTTAACCCCATCGAAACACACCTAACCCCAGAAACACACAACCGTAACCCCATCGACCTGGAAAACACAACCCCATCGACCTAGAAACACACAACGTTAACCCCATCGACCTGGAAACACACAACGTTAACCCCATCGACCTAGAAACACACAACGAAACACACAACGTTAACCCCATAGACCTAGAACCACACAACGTTAACCCCATCGACCTAGAACCACACAACGTTAACCCCATCGACCTAGAACCACACAACGTTAACCCCATAGACCTGGAAACACACAACGTTAACCCCATCGACCTAGAACCACACAACGTTAACCCCATCGACCTAGAAACACACGTCGTCAACGCTACAAAAAGACTAGGGCCCTGTTGAGATGAAGTGTATTATATAGGGGATAAGCTGTCGATTGGCTGGGCCCTGGTCAGATGAAGTGTACTATATAGGGGATAAGCTGTCGATTGGCTGGGCCCTGGTCAGATGAAGTGTACTATATAGGGGATAAGCTGTCGATTGGCTGGGCCCTGGTCAGATGAAGTGTACTATATAGGGGATAAGCTGTCGATTGGCTGGGCCCTGGTCAGATGAAGTGTACTATATAGGGGATAAGCTGTCGATTGGCTGGGCCCTGTTCAGATGAAGTGTACTATATAGGGGATAAAGCTGCCGATTGGCTGGGCCCTGTTCAGATTAAGTGTACTATATAGGGGATAAAGCTGCCGATTGGCTGGGCCCTGATCAGATGAAGTGTACTATAAAGGAATAAAGCTGCCGATTGGCTGGGCCCTGGTCAGATGAAGTGTACTATATAGGGGATAAAGCTGCCGATTGGCTGGGCCCTGGTCAGATGAAGTGTACTATATAGGGGATAAAGCTGCCGATTGGCTGGGCCCTGGTCAGATGAAGTGTACTATATAGGGGGGTTTGGCTGGGCCCTGGTCAGATGAAGTGCACCTAGGGGATACAAGCTGCCGATTGGCTGGGCCCTGGTCAGATGAAGTGTACTATATAGGGGATAAAGCTGCCGATTGGCTGGGCCCTGGTCAGATGAAGTGTACTATATAGGGGATAAGCTGTCGATTGGCTGGGCCCTGGTCAGATGAAGTGTACTATATAGGGGATAAGCTGTCGATTGGCTGGGCCCTGGTCAGATGAAGTGTACTATATAGGGGATAAGCTGTCGATTGGCTGGGCCCTGTTCAGATGAAGTGTACTATATAGGGGATAAAGCTGCCGATTGGCTGGGCCCTGTTCAGATGAAGTGTACTATATAGGGGATAAAGCTGCCGATTGGCTGGGCCCTGGTCAGATGAAGTGTACTATATAGGGGATAAAGCTGCCGATTGGCTGGGCCCTGGTCAGATGAAGTGTACTATATAGGGGATAAAGCTGCCGATTGGCTGGGCCCTGTTCAAATGAAGTGTACTATATAGGGGATAAAGCTGCCGATTGGCTGGGCCCTGTTCAGATGAAGTGTACTATATAGGGGATAAAGCTGCCGATTGGCTGGGCCCTGGTCAGATGAAGTGTACTATATAGGGGATAAGCTGTCGATTGGCTGGGCCCTGGTCAGATTAAGTGTACTATATAGGGGATAAAGCTGCCGATTGGCTGGGCCCTGTTCAGATGAAGTGTACTATATAGGGGATAAAGCTGCCGATTGGCTGGGCCCTGTTCAGATGAAGTGTACTATATAGGGGATAAAGCTGCCGATTGGCTGGGCCCTGTTCAAATGAAGTGTACTATATAGGGGATAAAGCTGCTGATTGGCTGGGCCCTGTTCAGATGAAGTGTACTATATAGGGGATAAAGCTGCCGATTGGCTGGGCCCTGATCAGATGAAGTGTACTATATAGGGGATAAAGCTGCCGATTGGCTGGGCCAATTAAAAGCCTAATGATGAACGGCAGAGCTATTTCCATATGTCTATTACACCACGTCCCATTAACCATTATCTTTAATGAGAACCCAGGAGCAGGAAACGGAACCAAACGCCTGAAATCACCCCCACCACCACCACCCCGTCCCACCAACAGGTGACAGGTGAGCGGGCACCTGACCATCTATCCTCCTGTAACTCCAACAGATGAGCGGTCACCTGACCATCTATCCTCCAACAGATGAGCGGTCACCTGACCGTCTGTCCTCCTGTAACTCCAACAGATGAGCGGTCACCTGACCATCTATCCTCCTGTAACTCCAACAGATGAGCGGTCACCTGACCGTCTGTCCTCCTGTCCGCTGCTACGGCACTGGGTAAGAAATAGACCTGACCTCAAATTCACTCTTTATGTCACCTTTCCTATTTCCACAAGTAGCCGTTTACACTCGCACTGACAAGCAGTAACACGCTATACATGAGGTCAGAGGTCAGTGACTGTACAGTAACATGTTATACATGAGGTCAGAGGTCAGTGACTGTACAGTAACATGCTATCAATGAGGTCAGAGGTCAGTGGCTGTACAGTAACATGCTATACGTGAGGTCAGAGGTCAGTGTCTGTACAGTAACATGTTATACATGAGGTCAGAGGTCAGTGACTGTACAGTAACATGCTATCAATGAGGTCAGAGGTCAGTGGCTGTACAGTAACATGCTATCAATGAGGTCAGAGGTCAGTGACTGTACAGTAACATGCTATACATGAGGTCAGAGGTCAGTGACTGTACAGTAACATGCTATACGTGAGGTCAGAGGTCAGTGTCTGTACAGTAACATGTTATACATGAGGTCAGAGGTCAGTGTCTGTACAGTAACATGCTATCAATATAGGTGACGTCAGAGCTCAGTAATACACCTGTTGTATTCAGAATTTCACTGTAAGGTCTACTACACCTGTTGTATTCAGCATTTCACTGTAAGGTCTACTACACCTGTTGTATTCAGCATTTCACTGTAAGGTCTACTACACCTGTTGTATTCAGCATTTCACTGTAAGGTCTCCTACACCTGTTGTATTCAGCATTTCACTGTAAGGTCTACTACACCTGTTGTATTCAGCATTTCACTGTAAGGTCTACTACAACTGTTGTATTCAGCATTTCACTGTAAGGTCTACTACACCTGTTGTATTCGGCATTTCACTGTAAGGTCTACTACACCTGTTGTATTCAGCATTTCACTGTAAGGTCTACTACACCTGATGTATTCGGCATTTCACTGTAAGGTCAACTACACCTGTTGTATTCAGCATTTCACTGTAAGGTCTACTACACCTGTTGTATTCAGCATTTCACTGTAAGGTCTACTACACCTGTTGTATTCAGCATTTCACTGTAAGGTCTACTACACCTGTTGTATTCAGCATTTCACTGTAAGGTCTACTACACCTGATGTATTCGGCATTTCACTGTAAGGTCTACTACACCTGATGTATTCGGCATTTCACTGTAAGGTCAACTACACCTGTTGTATTCAGCATTTCACTGTCAGGTCTACTACACCTGTTGTATTCAGCATTTCACTGTGAGGTCTACCTGTTGTATTCAGCATTTCACTGTGAGGTCTACTACACCTGTTGTATTCGGCATTTCACTGTAAGGTCTACTACACCTGTTGTATTCGGCATTTCACTGTGAGGTCTACTACACCTGTTGTATTCGGCACATGTTTCTAATGCAATTTGATTTGATTTGATTAAGGAGGGGCTGTGTCTGTGACATGTCCTGCTGCAGAGTGACGTTTCCATAACCTAGTGACAGGCCTCCTCGCAATATGTTTAACCATGAATAATTCACCCTCCTAAATTTCCCCCGTCTTTAAGGAAATGTTGGAAAGCCATTAGTGGCTCCGATGTCAGCTGGTCCAGCTGTGTCGCATCACTAGCGCTTAGCGTCACGTCGAACGACGAGGCGCTCTGACAGAAGCCCCTCGACAAGGAGCCCACTAGAGTGGAGAGAGAGAAAGAGTTTCCACATCCCAGTTCAGAGATCTCCAATGACCAGACCCGGGTTCAAATACTAGTTGAAATCTTTCAAATACTTTGAGTGTTTACTTTAACCTGCCTGGAGTGCCAGATGGGCGGGGTTTACCATTTTGGGACTTTTCTATTGGTCCATTAAGACAGGCAAGCTAAATCAAGTCCAGAAAATACTGATTTCAAATAGTAGTTGAACCCCCAGGTCTTTCTCTATATTCCAGAAGAGGTCTGACATGTCAGCCATGTCTTCCCTGTGTCAGTTTCTACAGGGTGTTAGAGTGATCCCTAAATGATCACCTGCTCATTCTACCTCTATTACATTGCCCCTCTCATCTCCTATCTATTCAGACATAACCCCAACTCAACCCTCTCATCTCCCATCTATACAGACATAACCTCAACTCAACCCTCTCATCTCCCATCTATACAGACATAACCTCAACTCAACCCTCTCATCTCCCATCTATTCAGACATAACCCCAACTCAACCCTCTCATCTCCCATCTATTCAGACATAACCTCAACTCAACCCTCTCATCTCCCATCTATACAGACATAACCCCAACTCAACCCTCTCATCTCCCATCTATACAGACATAACCTCAACTCAACCCTCTCATCTCCCATCTATACAGACATAACCTCAACTCAACCCTCTCATCTCCCATCTATACAGACATAACCTCAACTCAACCCTCTCATCTCCCATCTATACAGACATAACCCCAACTCAACCCTCTCATCTCCCATCTATACAGATATAACCCCAACTCAAACCTCTCATCTCCCATCTATACAGACATAACCTCAACTCAACCCTCTCATCTCCCATCTATACAGACATAACCCCAACTCAACCCTCTCATCTCCCATCTATACAGACATAACCCCAACTCAACCCTCTCATCTCCCATCTATACAGACATAACCTCAACTCAACCCTCTTATCTCCCATCTATACAGACATAACCTCAACTCAACCCTCTCATCTCCCATCTATACAGACATAACCTCAACTCAACCCTCTCATCTCCCATCTATACAGACATAACCTCAACTCAACCCTCTTATCTCCCATCTATACAGACATAACCTCAACTCAACCCTCTCATCTCCCATCTATACAGACATAACCCCAACTCAACCCTCTCATCTCCCATCTATACAGACATAACCTCAACTCAACCCTCTCATCTCCCATCTATACAGACATAACCCCAACTCAACCCTCTCATCTCCCATCTATACAGATATAACTCTGGCTCAATTTCACAGCTGGAGCCCTGTCGTCAACTGTCACTCCCGCGCCAAAAAAACGGGGAGAAATGTACAAGTGTGAATTATTCAGGTTTGAACATATTGTGAGGATGCCTGTCACTAACCTCAACTCAACCCATCTATGCAGTTTGACATGTGAAAATCGTGTTGTCACATGTTAACACCACCTTTCACATGTTAAACACCACCTTTCACATGTTAAACACCACCTTTCACATGTTAAACACCACCTTTCACATGTTAAACACCACCTTTCACATGTTAAACACCACCTTTCACATGTTAAACACCACCTTTCAGATGTTAAACACCACCTTTCACATGTTAAACACCACCTTTCACATGTTAAACACCACCTTTCACATGTTAAACACCACCTTTCACATGTTAAACACCACCTTACACATGTTAAACACCACCTTTCACATGTTAAACACCACCTTTCACATGTTAAACACCACCTTTCACATGTTAAACACCACCTTTCACATGTTAAACACCACCTTTCACATGTTAAACACCACCTTTCACATGTTAACACCACCTTTCACATGTTAAACACCACCTTCACATGTTAAACACCACCTTTCACATGTTAAACACCACCTTTCACATGTTAAACACCACCTTTCACATGTTACATTAAACACCACCTTACACATGTTAACACCACCTTTCACATGTTAAACACCACCATGTTAAACACACCTTTCATGTTAAACACCACCTTTCACATGTTAAACACCACCTTACACATGTTAAACACCACCTTTCACATGTTAAACACCACCTTTCACACATTAAACACCACCTTTCACATGTTAAACACCACAGATGTTTTCACATGTTCAATGTTAAACACCACCTTCCACATGTTAAACACCACTTCAAAAACAAATATCTCATAGTTTAAACACCATTTACACACGTTACGTCAACAGACTATTTTAAAGACCAAGTTACATGTTAAAACACACATGTTAAATATTAAACCACGGACATGTTGAAATATTAGATGAATATGACATGTGAAATATTAGAATATGACATGTTAAAATATTAGAATATGACATGTGAAATATTAGAATACCTTGACATGTTAAATATTAGAATATGACATGTTAAATATTAGAATATGACATGTTGAAATATTAGAATATGACATGTTAAAATATTAGAATATGTTAAAATATTAGAATATGACATGTGAAATATTAGAATAAGACATGTGAAATATTAGAATACGACATGTTAAATATTAGAATATGACATGTGAAATATTAGAATATGACATGTGAAATATTAGATATGATATGACATGTTGAAATATTAGAATATGACATGTGAAATATTAAAGAATATGACATGTTAAAATATTAGAATATGACGTGAAATATTACAATATGACATGTTAAAATATTAGAATATGACATGTGAAATATTAGAATATGACGTGAAATATTAGAATATGACATGTGAAATATTAGAATATGACATTGAAATATTAGAATATGACATGTGAAATATTAGAATATGACATGTTAAATATTAGAATATGACGTGAAATATTAGAATAAGACATGTGAAATATTAGAATATGACATGTTAAATATTAGAATATGACATGTTAAATATTAGAATATGACATGTGAAATATTCACATATTAAATATGACATGTTAAATATTAGAATATGACGTGAAATATTAGAATATGACATGTGAAATATTAAAATATGACATGCTGAAATATTAGAATATGACGTGAAATATTAGAATATGACATGTGAAATATTAGAATATGACATGTGAAATATTAGAATATGACATGTGAAATATTAGAATATGACATGTTAAAATATTAGAATATGACATGTTAAATATTACAATAAACACCACCTTGAAATATTACACCATACGACATGTTAAATATTAGAATATGACATGTTAAATATTAGAATATGACATGTGAAATATTAGAATATGACATGTTGAAATATTAGAATATGACATGTGAAATATTAGAATATGACGTGAAATATTAGAATAAGACATGTGAAATATTAGAATATGACATGTGAAATATTAGAATATGACATGTGAAATATTACACATGAATATGACGTGAAATATTAGAATATGACATGTGAAATATTAGAATATGACATGTGAAATATTAGAATATGACGTGAAATATTAGAATATGACATGTGAAATATTAGAATATGACATGTGAAATATTAGAATATGACGTGAAATATTAGAATACGACATGTTGAAATATTAGAATATGACACCTTTGAAATATTACAATATGACATGTGAAATATTAGAATACACCAATATGACACATGAAATATTAGAATACATGTGTGAAATATTAGAATATGACATGTTAAATATTAGAATATGACGTGAAATATTAGAATACGACATGTTAAATATTAGAATACCACCTTTGAAATATTAAACAATATGACATGTGAAATATTAGAATATGACATGTGAAATATTAGAATATGACATGTTGAAATATTAGACATAAACACCACCTTACACATGTTAGAATATGACTTGAAATATTAGAATATGACATGTTAAATATTAGAATATGACGTGAAATATTAGAATACGACATGTGAAATATTAGAATACACGTGAAATATTACAATATGACATGTGAAATATTAGAATATGACGTGAAATATTAGAATATGACATGTGAAATATTAGAATATGACGTGAAATATTACAATATGACATGTGAAATATTAGAATATGACATGTTGAAATATTAGAATATGACATGTGAAATATTAGAATATAGACATATTGAAATGTTAAATATTAGAATATGACATGTGAAAATATTAGAATATGACATGTGAAATATTAGAATATGAAATATTAGAATATGACATGTGAAATATTAGAATATGACATGTGAAATATTAGAATATGACATGTGAAATATTAGAATATGAAATATTAGAATATGACATGTGAAATATTAGAATATGAAATATTAGAATATGACATGTGAAATATTAGAATATGACATGTGAAATATTAGAATATGAAATATTAGAATATGAAATATTAGAATATGACATGTGAAATATTAGAATATGACATGTGAAATATTAGAATATGACATGTGAAATATTAGAATATGACATGTGAAATATTAGAATATGACATGTGAAATATTAGAATATGAAATATTAGAATATGACATGTGAAATATTAGAATATGACATGTGAAATATTAGAATATGAAATATTAGAATATGAAATATTAGAATATGACATGTGAAATATTAGAATATGACATGTGAAATATTAGAATATGAAATATTAGAATATGACATGTGAAATATTAGAATATGACATGTGAAATATTAGAATATGACATGTGAAATATTAGAATATGACATGTGAAATATTAGAATATGACATGTGAAATATTAGAATATGACATGTGAAATATTAGAATATGACATGTGAAATATTAGAATATGACATGTGAAATATTAGAATATGACATGTGAAATATTAGAATATGACATGTGAAATATTAGAATATGAAATATTAGAATATGACATGTGAAATATTAGAATATGACATGTGAAATATTAGAATATGACATGTGAAATATTAGAATATGACATGTGAAATATTAGAATATGAAATATTAGAATATGACATGTGAAATATTAGAATATGACATGTGAAATATTAGAATATGACATGTGAAATATTAGAATATGACATGTGAAATATTAGAATATGACATGTGAAATATTAGAATACGACATGTGAAATATTAGAATATTGAATATGACATGTGAAATATTAGAAATGACATGTGAAATATTAGAATATGACATGTGAAATATTAGAATATGACATGTGAAATATTAGAATATGACATGTGAAATATTAGAATATGACATGTGAAATATTAGAATACCACATGTGAAATATTAGAATATGACATGTGAAATATTAGAAATGACATGTGAAATATTAGAAATGACATGTGAAATATTAGAATATGACATGTGAAATATTAGAATACCACATGTGAAATATTAGAATATGACATGTGAAATATTAGAATATGACATGTGAAATATTAGAAATGACATGTGAAATATTAGAAACCACATGTGAAATATTAGAATATGACATGTGAAATAATAGAATATGACATGTGAAATATTAGAATATGACATGTGAAATATTAGAATATGACATGTGAAATATTAGAAATATGACATGTGAAATATTAGAAAACCACATGTTGAAATATTAGAATATGACATGTGAAATATTAGAATAGGAAATGACATGTGAAATATTAGAATATGACATGTGAAATATTAGAATATGACATGTGAAATATTAGAAAATGACATGTGAAATATTAGAAACCACATGTGAAATATTAGAATACCACATGTGAAATATTAGAAATGACATGTGAAATATTAGAAACCACATGTGAAATATTAGAAAACCACATGTGAAATATTAGAAACCACATGTGAAATATTAGAAACCACATGTGAAATATTAGAAACCACATGTGAAATAATAGGAAATGAAATGTCTGAATCATGTGGAAAATCCATTAGATAACATGTGAAATATTAGAATATGACGTGAAATATTTGAATATGACATGAAATATTAAATATGACATGTTTTATTAAAATACCACATTTAAATATTAGAATCTGACAGAAACATTAGAATATGACATGTGAAATATTAGAATATGACAGAAGGAAATATTATATTTATACGATATATTGAAATCTTTATTGATTCGCAGCATTTTTTTGAATATGACGGAAATTTTGAAAACATGTGAAAATTAGATTATGACCTGTTATGTCTCCTAGTTTCCTCTGAACCAATCAAACCAGTCAAATATCTGAATCGCCACTAATGATTTTGCTGTGAAATATTACTTGGTGCATAACAACCAGTATGTTGTTGCATTGATGCAAGGTATTGGTGTGGGGTATTAGGGTGGGGGGCTAATATGGTGAAATATGGTGGAGAGGTGGAGGAATTAGAATATGCCCTGTTTCCAGGCCTGAAACATGCCAATGCACTTACAGTACATACTGTACATAACATAAGGAGATCTATAGGGGCCACATTACACACACTGTAGACCAAAACCAGAGATCACAAAGAGAAATCTATAGGGGCCACATTAGAATACACTGTGAAAGACCAAAACCAGAGATCACAAAGAGATCTATAGGGGCCACATTGACACACACTGTATGACAAAACCAGAGATCACAAAGAGATCTATAGGTTAAACATTACACACACTGTAGACCAAAACCAGAGATCACAAAGAGATCTATATGGGAAACATTACACACACTGTAGACCAAAACCAGAGATCACAAAGAGATCTATAGGGCCCACATTGAACACACTGAATAGACATGTGAAAACCAGAGATCACAAAGAGATCTGACATGGGCCACATTACACACACTGTAGACCAAAACCAGAGATCACAAAGAGATCTAAATCAAATCAAATCAAATCAAATCAAATTTTATTTGTCACATACACATGGTTAGAGATGTTAAATGCGAAGTATTAGAAAATGCTTGAAATTCTAGTTCCGACAATGCAGTGATAAAACAAGTAATGACATGTGAAATATTAGAATTCCAAAATATTGTCTTATACACAGTGAAATATTAGAATATGACATGGAAATATTAGAATATGACATGTGAAATATTGAATAGTGATGGTAAATATTAGAATACAGTGAAATATGAATATGAGTAAATATTAGAATATGAGATGTGAAATATTAGAATATAAACAATGTGAAATATTAAAGTGGCTAGTGAAACATGTGTTACATAAGGATGCAGTCGATGATGTAGAGTACAGTATATACATATGAAATATGAGATGAATAATGTGAAAGGGTAAGTAACATTATATTAGGTAGCATTGTTTAAAGTGGCTAGTGATATATTTACATAATTCCCATCAATTCCCATTATTAAAATGGCATGTGAAAGTTGGGTCAGTGTCAATGACAGTGAAATATTAGAGCAGCCACTCACTGTTAGTGGTGGCTGTTTAACAGTCTGATGGCCTTGAGATAGAAGCTGTGAAATTTTCAGTCTCTCGGTCCCAGCTTTGATGCACCTGAAATACTGACCTCGAAATATCTGGATGATAGCGGGGTGAACAGGCAGTGGTTTAGGTGGTTGATGTCCTTGATGATCTTTATGGCCTTCCTGTAACAACGGGTGGTATAGGTGTCCTGGAGGGCAGGTAGTTTGCCCCCGGTGATGCGTTGTGAAAGTCCTCACTACCCTCTGGAGAGCCTTACGGTTGAGGGCGGAGCAATATTGCCGAAACCCAGGCGGTGATACAGCCCGCCAGGACTCACATTGTGCATCTGTAGAAGTTTGTGAAATTTTGGTGACAAGCCAAATTTCTTCAGCCTCCTGAGGTTGAATAGGCGCTGCTGCCTTCTTCACGAAACGCTGTCAGTGTGAGTGGACCAATTCAGTTTGTCTGTGATGTGTATGCACAGGAACTTAGGAAAACTAGCTACCCTCTCCACTACTGTTCCATCGATGTGGATGGGGTATTCTGCTGTTTCCTGAAGTCCACAATCATCTCCTTAGTTTTGTTGACGTTGAGTGTGAGGTTATTTTCCTGACACCACACTCAGAGGGCCCTTACCTCCTCCCTGAAATAGGCCACATGTGAAATGTTGGTAATCACATGTGACCACTGTTGTGTCGTCCGCAAACTTGATGATTGAATTAGAAACCACATGTGAAATATTAGGAAACCACAGTGTGGTGAACAGGGAGTACAGGAAACCAGAACGCATGTGAAATATTAGAAAACCCATGTGAAATTGAGTAAACCACATGTGGGATGTGAAATATTAGAAACCACATGTGAAACCTGGGGGCGGCCCGTCAGGAAGTCCAGTACCCAAATATTGAAACCACATGGGTAGAAACCCATGTGGTCTCGAAACTTGATGACGAAATATTGGAGGGTACTATGGTGTTGAAAACCGAGCTGTAGTCGATGAACAGCATTCTCACATGGTATTCCTCTTGTCCAGGTGGGTTAGGCAGTGTGCAGTGTGGTTGAGATTGCATCATATTTGTGGACCTATTTGGGCGGTAAAAGCAAATTGGATTAGGGTCTAGGGTGTCAGGTAGGATGGAGGTGATATGGTATATGACTATTTCTCAAAGCACTTCATGATGACGGAAGTGAGTGACGGGGTTTTGTAAAACAGAAATTTATCCTCAGTTACCTTAGCTTTCTCTGGGAACAGGAACAATGGTCAAATATCTTGAAGCATGTGGGAACAGCAGACTTTGCTGTGGATTGATTGAATATGTCCGTAAACACACCAGCCAGCTGGTTGCATTGATGCTCTGAGGGCGGGCTGGGGATGGAAGGTCTGGGCCTGCAGCCTTGCGAGGGTTAACACGTTTAAATGTCTTACTCACCTCGGCTGCAGTGAAGGAGTAGACCGCAAACCGTTGATAACAGGAGATCAGTGGCACTGTATTGTCCTAGACAAAAACCAGGAACACAAAAGATCTATTTAGTCTGCCTGGGAGCAAGACATCCTGGTCCGTGACTGGGCTGGATTTCATCTTGTAGTCCGTGATTGACTGTAGACCAAAACCACATGCCTCTTGTGTCTGGGCCATTGAATTGAGATTCCAAAACCAGTCTCTGTACTGACGCATTAGCTTGTTTAATAGACCAAAACCAGGGAATAGCTGCACTGTTTGTATCTAGTCATGTTGCCAGACACACTTAGACCAAAACCAGATTAAAAGCAGTGGTTAGGCGCCACAGTTTCACACAATGTAGACCAAAATCAATCCACGGTTTCTGGTTAGGGGAATGTTTTTATGTAGACCAAAACCAGAGGAACGAGATCTTCGGGGCCACATTCTAATGAACCAAAACCAGAATCAGCGTATTCGTCAATATTCCCATCTGACCAATACCGAAACATGTCCCAGTCCACGTGATGGACCAAAAGCAGTCAAAGAGTCTATAGGGCTTGGTCTTACACAGCTGTAGACCAAAACCAGCGTGGGAGATCTTGTTTTACATTACACACACTGACCAACACCAGGGAACACAAAAGAGTCATGGTCAGCTTACACACACTTAGACCAACACCAGAGAACACAAAGAGATCTATAGGGCCTTATATTACACACACTGTAGAGTAACAATGATCACAAAGAGATTTTACCACCCCTGGTTACACACACTGTAGACCAAAACCATAAAACACAAAGAGAGTCTTGTTTTCAGATTACACACTTTGTTAAAACACCAGAGAACACAAAGAGATCTATAGGGCCCACGGATAAATGTAGACCAACACCAGAGTTAAATAAAGAGAGCCATCGATGTGTCTGCATGGGGGGATATATACGGCTGTAGACCAACACGAAGAGAACACAAAGAAGATCTATGGGGGCCACATTTGACTGAGGAGACTAAATCAGGTGAACAGAAGGATTTGAGGATATAGGCCAACACCAGAGAACACAAAGAGATCTATAGGGCCCACATTACACACACTGTAGACCAAAACCAGAGATCACAAAGAGATCTATAGGGGCCACATTACACACACTGTAGACCAACACCAGAGAACACAAAGAGATCTATAGGGGCCACATTACACACACTGTAGACCAACACCAGAGATCACAAAGAGATCTATAGGGGCCACATTACACACACTGTAGACCAAAACCAGAGAACACAAAGAGATCTATAGGGGCCACATTACACACACTGTAGACCAAAACCAGAGATCACAAAGAGATCGATAGGGGCCACATTACACACACTGTAGACCAAAATAAAGATAGCTATACTCTATATTCATTCTTCAACTGTTTACCGGCTACCCCCTGTTTACCACCCCCCTATGTTTACCATGCCCCCCTGCTATCGTTCTAACAAGCCGATGCCCCCCTGCTATCGTTCTAACAAGCCGATCGGCCCCCCTGCTATCGTTCTAACAAGCCGATCGCCCCCCGCTATGCTATCGTTCTAACAAGCCGATCGGCCCCCACGGCTGGCTTCAACTCAACACTGACATTGGTGCTTCTGACGAAGCGGAGGCAAACAGATGGACGGAGTCGGAGACAGAACCTTCAGATGTTCCATGATTCCCATGATGCAGTGGGTCAGGAGGGGGGCAGGGATGGGCAGGAAAGGGGATTGTCACAGTAACACGGTGAATTATTTAAATGGAGAGAGTGTGGAGAAGGGAATCGCTGCATCTGTCACACGTCTCTTTAAAGCCCCCTAACCAGATGTGTTTACCCACTACCCCGGCCAACCCCGGCCAACCCCAGCCAGCCCCGGCCAACCCCGGCCAACCTCTGCCAACCCCAGCCAACCCCAGCCAACCCCGGACAACCCCGCCAACCCCGGCCAGCCCTGGCCCGCCCCGGCCAACCCCGGCCAACCCCGGCCAACCCCAGCCAACCCGGCCCGCCCGGCCAACCCCAGCCAACCCCGGACAACCCCGCCAACCCCAGCCAGCCCGGCCAACCCCGGGCCCGCCCGGCCAACCCGGCCAACCCGGCCAACCCCGGCCAGCCCCGCCAACCCGGCCCGCCCGGCCAACCCCGGCCAACCCCGGCCAACCCCAGCCAACCCCAGCCAACCCCGGCCAACCCCAGCCAACCCCAGCCAACCCCAGCCAACCCCGGCCAACCCCAGCACGCTGTACCACGTCTAGCAGGTCTACCTACTTACTGGGTCACCGTGGTCATGCCAACAGTTCATTAAGCGAGACTCTTCAGATGTTCAGGTTCTGTCACAAAGAGTTTCGGAGTAGGAGCGCTGATCTAGGATCCCCTCCTAGTCATCATGGCAGGGAGCCTAGTGGTTAGAGCGTTGGGCCAGTAACCGAAAGGTTGTTCGGTTGAATTCCCCGAGCTGACAAGGTAAAAAAAAATCTGTCGTTCTGCCCCTGAACAAGGCAGTTAACCCCACTGTTCCTAGACCAGTTAACCCCACTGTTCCTAGACCAGTTAACCCACTGTTCCTAGACCAGTTAACCCACTGTTCCTAGACCAGTTAACCCCACTGTTCCTAGACCAGTTAACCCACTGTTCCTAGACCAGTTAACCCACTGTTCCTAGACCAGTTAACCCCACTGTTCCTAGACCAGTTAACCCTCTGTTCCTAGACCAGTTAACCCACTGTTCCTAGACCAGTTAACCCACTGTTCCTAGACCAGTTAACCCACTGTTCCTAGACCAGTTAACCCACTGTTCCTAGACCAGTTAACCCACTGTTCCTAGACCAGTTAACCCACTGTTCCTAGACCAGTTAACCCACTGTTCCTAGACCAGTTAACCCACTGTTCCTAGACCAGTTAACCCACTGTTCCTAGACCAGTTAACCCACTGTTCCTAGACCAGTTAACCCCACTGTTCCTAGACCAGTTAACCCACTGTTCCTAGACCAGTTAACCCACTGTTCCTAGACCAGTTAACCCACTGTTCCTAGACCAGTTAACCCACTGTTCCTAGACCAGTTAACCCACTGTTCCTAGACCAGTTAACCCCACTGTTCCTAGCCAGTTAACCCACTGTTCCTAGACCAGTTAACCCCACTGTTCCTAGACCAGTTAACCCACTGTTCCTAGACCAGTTAACCCACTGTTCCTAGACCAGTTAACCCACTGTTCCTAGACCAGTTAACCCACTAGACCAGTTAACCCCACTGTTCCTAGACCAGTTAACCCACTGTTCCTAGGCCGTCATCGTAAATAAGAATTTGTTCTTAACTGATTTGCTGAGTTAAAAATACAAATTAAACGATGAAACAGGCAAAACTGTTCTGAGATTAGCTCCTTTGAACCTTTGTGAATACGCACCCTGGTCCAGTGTACTCTATCATTAAGGTTACGTCTACATTGAAACTTGAATACCACAGCACAATGGTGCAACACATGTTATCACCAGCAGTTTGGATTATAATCTGAGTGGATGATTGGAGATGGTGTTTACCGTCGAGATTTTTGAGAAGATCGACTCGCTATAAATCTATCAATTTTACGGAACGCAAATAATCTTTCTGAGTTTTGATTATTGCGAAACCGTTTTCCAACTGTAATCGTACTATATATATAGTTTTTAGATTGGATTAGAGAGAGCGTCAGTATCAGGGGTTGTCGTTGCTGATGATTAAACCCATGAGAGAGGAACATTATATATTAGCCCTGCCGTGCCCGCCACACACACACACACACACACACACACACACACACACACACACACACACACACACACACACACACACACACACACACACACACACACACACACACACACACACACACACACACACACACACACACACACACACTTTATAGAACCACCTTCCCATTGGCTACTCACTGTCCGACCTCATACAGCACCGGTGCAGGACACAGGAGATAATCGTTCTGCACAACACTTGGCTTCCTGTCTGGAAAAGAGAATTGAATGAGCCCCCTTGTACACACACACACACAGAGAGACACAGAGAGACACACAGAGACAGGGCCCATTTTAAAAGATTTATAAAAGGCAGACATTTGTCATCAGGAAAAAAGGGGATGAGAGGGGTAGAGGAGAGGAGAGAGGAGTAGAGGGGATGAGAGGGGTAGAGGAAAGGAGAGAGGAGTAGAGGGGATGAGAGGGGTAGAAAGGAGTAGAGAGGATGAGAGGGGTAGAGGAAAGGAGAGAGGAGTAGATAGGAGTAGAGGGGATGAGAGGGGTAGAAAGGAGTAGAGAGGAGTAGAGGGGATGAGAGGGGTAGAGGAAAGGAGAGAGGAGTAGATAGGAGTAGAGGGGATGAGAGGGGTAGAGAGGAGTAGAGAGGAGTAGAGGGGATGAGAGGGGTAGAGGAAAGGAGAGAGGAGTAGATAGGATGAGAGGGGTAGAGAGGAGTAGAGAGGAGTAGAGGTGATGAGAGGGGTAGAGAGGAGTAGAGAGGATGAGAGGGGAAGAAGAGAGGAGAGAGGCGTAGATTAGGAGGAGTAGCAGCCATCTAGATTAGGAGGAGTAGCAGCCATCTAGATTAGGAGGAGTAGTGGCCAAATACATTAGGAGGAGTAGCAGCCATCTAGATTAGAGGGAGTAGCAGCCATCTAGATTAGGAGGAGTAGCAGCCATCTAGATTAGGAGGAGTAGCAGCCATCTAGATTAAGAGGAGTAGCAGCCATCTAGATTAGGAGGAGTAGCAGCCATCTAGATTAAGAGGAGTAGCAGCCATCTAGATTAAGAGGAGTAGCAGCCATCTAGATTAGGAGGAGTAGCAGCCATCTAGATTAAGAGGAGTAGCAGCCATCTAGATTAAGAGGAGTAGCAGCCATCTAGATTAGGAGGAGTAGCAGCCATCTAGATTAGGAGGAGTAGCAGCCATCTAGATTAAGAGGAGTAGCAGCCATCTAGATTAGGAGGAGTAGCAGCCATCTAGATTAAGAGGAGTAGCAGCCATCTAGATTAGGAGGAGTAGCAGCCATCTAGATTAAGAGGAGTAGCAGCCATCTAGATTAGGAGGAGTAGCAGCCATCTAGATTAAGAGGAGTAGCAGCCATCTAGATTAGGAGGAGTAGCAGCCATCTAGATTAGGAGGAGTAGCAGCCATCTAGATTAGGTTTGCTGACAGACTAAATGTTCTCTACTGACTGACACCTGCCAAGCGTCCCTGTCCGGGGAAATGCTTTGTAAGCAGATATAAAACACGTGAAGGCATCTTGTCTATGAGTGGAATCACATTGTGGACAACCTGCTAGCCAGTCAGTAGACGTGACACAACCCCTGGCACAGACAGGACAGGCCTGCTAGTCAGTCAGTAGACGTGTGTGTGTGTGTGTGTGTGTGTGTGTGTGTGTGTGTGTGTGTGTGTGTGTGTGTGTGTGTGTGTGTGTGTGTGTGTGTGTGTGTGTGTGTGTGTGTGTGTGTGTGTGTGTGTGTGTGTGTGTGTGTGTGTGGAAACTATGGAAACTATTTTAATCCACTGCTGAAGAATCAGAAATAACTTTAGAGAGAGAATGAAATGTTCCCCCAAAATGAAGGCTTGGCGAGATGTGGCTAGTTGTGGCTAGATGTGGCTAGTTGTGGCTAGATGTGGCTAGATGTGGCTAGTTGTGGCTAGATGTGGCTAGATGTGGCTAGATGTGTGTGGCTAGATGTGGCTAGATGTGGCTAGATGTGGCTAGTGGCTAGATGGCTAGATGTGGCTAGATGTGGCTAGATGTGGCTAGATGTGGCTAGATGTGGCTAGATGTGGCTAGATGATGTGGCTAGTTGTGGCTAGATGTGGCTAGATGTGGCTAGATGTGGCTAGATGTGGCTAGATGTGGCGAGAGATGTGGCTAGATGTGGCTAGATGTGGCTAGATGTGGCTAGTTGTGGCTAGATGTTGCTAGTTGTGGCTAGATGTGGCTAGATGTGGCTAGATGTGGCTAGTTGTGGCTAGATGTTGCTAGTTGTGGCTAGATGTGGCTAGATGTGGCTAGTTGTGGCTAGATGTGGCTAGATGTGGCTAGATGTGGCTAGTTGTGGCTAGATGTGGCTAGATGTGGCTAGATGTGGCTAGATGTGGCTAGATGTGGCTAGTTGTGGCTAGATGTGGCTAGATGTGGCTAGATGTGGCTAGATGTGGCTAGATGTGGCTAGATGTGGCTAGATGTGGCTAGTTGTGGCTAGATGTGGCTAGTTGTGGCTAGTTGTGGCTAGATGTGGCTAGATGTGGCTAGATGTGGCTAGATGTGGCTAGTTGTGGCTAGATGTGGCTAGATGTGGCTAGTTGTGGCTAGATGATGCTAGATGTGGCTAGTTGTGGCTAGATGTGGCTAGTTGTGGCTAGATGTGGCTAGATGTGGCTAGTTGTGGCTAGATGTGGATAGATGTGGCTAGATGTGGCTAGATGTGGCTAGTTGTGGCTAGATGTGGCTAGTTGTGGCTAGATGTGGCTAGTTGTGGCTAGATGTGGCTAGATGTGTCTAGATGTGGCTAGTTGTGGCTAGATGTGGCTAGATGTGGCTAGATGTGGCTAGTTGTGGCTAGATGTGGCTAGTTGTGGCTAGATGTGGCTAGTTGTGGCTAGATGTGGCTAGATGTGGCTAGATGTGGCTAGTTGTGGCTAGATGTGGCTAGATGTGGCTAGTTGTGGCTAGATGTGGCTAGTTGTGGCTAGATGTGGCTAGATGTGGCTAGATGTGGCTAGTTGTGGCTAGATGTGGCTAGATGTGGCTAGATGTGGCTAGTTGTGGCTAGATGTGGCTAGATGTGGCTAGATGTGGCTAGTTGTTGTGGCTAGATGTGGCTAGATGTGGCTAGATGTGGCTAGTTGTGGCTAGATGTGGCTAGATGTGTCTAGATGTGGCTAGTTGTGGCTAGATGTGGCTAGATGTGGCCAATATAGTTCCCTTCTAATATAGTTCCCTTCTAATATAGTTCCTTTCTAATATAGTTCCCTTCTAATATAGTTCCCTTCAAATATAGTTCCCTTCTAATATAGTTCCCTTCCAATATAGTTCCCTTCCAATATAGTTAGTTCCCTTCTAATATAGTTCCCTTCTAATATAGTTCCCTTCTAATATAGTTCCCTTCTAATATAGTTCCCTTCTAATATAGTTCCCTTCTAATATAGTTCCCTTCTAATATAGTTCCCTTCTAATATAGTTCCCTTCTAATATAGTTCCTTCTAATATAGTTCCCTTCTAATATAGTTCCTTCTAATATAGTTCCCTTCTAATATAGTTCTAAAAGACATCAATATAGTTCCCTTCTAATATATCCCTTCTAATATAGTTCCTTCTAAGAAGGCCTTCTAATATAGTTCCCTTCTAATAAAAGACATCACCCAGCTACATCCTGCGCGTGTTTCTCTTCTAGAAGGCTATACAGAAGGTACCATATGTGTGTGTGTGTGTGTGTGTGTGTGTGTGTTTACTTACTGTAGATCTGCTGGCCCACCATGAAGCTACAGACGACCCCGCCGTTGCCTCGTCCCACAGAGAAGCCGTTCCCTCGAAGCACGATGTCAAACGACTCTGTTTTATGGAAACAAAATAGAGGAGAAAGTGGGAGAGGGAACTCACACACACACACACACACACAGACACAGACACACACAGACACAGACACACACACACACAGACAGACACACACACACAGACACATGCATACACACACACACAGACACATGCATACACACACAGACACAGACACACACATACACACACAGACACAGACACACACACACACACACACACACACACACAGACACACACACACACACACAGACACACACACACACAGACACACACAGACACACACAGACACACACACACACACACACACACACACACACACACACACAGACACACACACACACACACACACACACACACACACAGACACACACACACACACACACACACACACACACACAGACACAGACACAGACACAGACACACACACACACACACACACACACACACACACACACACACACACACACACACACACACACACACACACACACACACACACACACACACACAGACACACACAGACACATAGACACACACACAGACACACAGACACACAGACAGACACACACACACACACACAGACACACACACAAACACAGACACACACACACAGACACACAGACATACACACACACACACACACAGAAGCACACAGAAACACACACAAATACACGCACACAGACAGACACACACACTAGACAACACTAAGGACACACACTAGACTACACTAAGGACACACACTAGACAACACTAAGGACACACACTAGACAACACTAAGGACACACACTAAACAACACTAAGGACACACACACTAGACAACACTAAGGACACACACTAGACAACACTAAAGACACACACACTCTACAACACTAAGGACACACACACTAGACAACACTAAGGACACACACTAGACAACACTAAGGACACACACTAGACAACACTAAGGACACACACTAGACAACACTAAGCACACACACTAGACAACACTAAGGACATACACACTAGACAACACTAAGGACACACACTAGACAACACTAAGGACACACACACTAGACAACACTAAGGACACACATTAGACAACATTAAGGACACACACTAGACAACACTAAGGACACACACACACTAGACAACACTAAGGACACACACACACTAGACAACACTAAGGACATACACACTAGACAACACTAAGGACACACACTAGACAACACTAAGGACGCACACTAGACAACACTAAGGACACACACACACTAGACAACACTAAGGACACACACTAGACAACACTAAGGACACACACACTAGACAACACTAAGGACACACACACTAGACAACACTAAGGACACACACACTAGACAACACTAAGGACACACACACTAGACAACACTAAGGACACACACACTAGACAACACTAAGGACACACAAATGCAGGACGACAGTCTCTATGACCAGCAATGGAACATAAATACAGGCCCTGCGCTGGGAGTGCCCACGATGCAACACAACACACTCCCACAAACAACAACAACACTTACGGTTCACACAGACACTGGAAGGCTCCACTGTCAGGATCTCTGTACAGGACTGCTTTAATATCTGCAGAACGGAATGGATACGATGACATCAGTCGAGACTTTAGAGAGTTCAGAAGACTGGGGGAAGAGACGGAGCGAGGGGGAGAGGAGTGATAGACGGGGAGGAACGGAAGACACAAAGATCAGTGGGGGAGAGAGGGACCTACGGGAGGGAGGGAGGAGTAGAGTTAGAGAGGAGAGAGAGACCTATGGGAGGGAGGAGTAGGGGAGAGAGGGAGCTATGTGGGGGGATAGAGGGACCTACGGGAGGGAGTAGTAGGGGAAAGAGAGGAGAGAGAGGGAGCTATGTGGGGGGAGAGAGGGACCTACGGGAGGGAGTAGTAGGGGAAAGAGAGGAGAGAGAGGGAGCTATGTGGGGGGAGAGAGGGACCTACGGGAGGGAGTAGTAGGGGAAAGAGAGGAGAGAGAGGGAGCTATGTGGGGGGATAGAGGGACCTACGGGAGGGAGGAATAGGAGAGGGAGAGAAGAGAGAGGGAGCTATGGGAGGGAGGAATAGGAGAGGGAGAGAAGAGAGAGGGAACTATGTGGGGGGAGAGAAGGACCAATGGGAGGGAGGAGTAGGAGAGGGAGAGGAGAGAGAGGGAGCTATGTGGGGGAGAGAGTGGGAGAGATGGGGAGCGAATTCATCATTGGTGGATAAATTATGCAGGGCTATTACATTCCTCCGTACTATTAAAAACCCAGAGCCGACATCCATGTGAGCCCACTGTCATACAGAAGGCATTATCATATAGAAAGACCTTCTATGTGAGCCCACTGTCATACAGAAGGCATTATCATATAGAAAGACCTTCTATGTGGGCCCACTGTCATACAGAAGGCATTATCATATAGAAAGGCCTTCTATGTGAGCCCACTGTCATACAGAAGGCATTATCATATAGAAAGACCTTCTATGTGGGCCCACTGTCATACAGAAGGCATTATCATATAGAAATGCCTTATATGTGAGCCCACTGTCATACAGAAGGCATTATCATATAGAAAGGCCTTCTATGTGAAGGCGCTTTTGACAAATCAAATTGGATTTGAAATAGATTTAAGAAAATATTGACTAAATAAACGAAATAAAAAAATTTAAAGTAACAAAATAAAATTACATAACACTAACGAGGCTATATACAGGGTGTTACGGTACAGAGTCAATGTGGAGGCTATATACAGGGGGTACCGGTACAGAGTCAATGTGGAGGCTATATACAGGGGGTACCGGTACAGAGTCAATGTGGAGGCTATATACAGGGGGTACCGGTACAGAGTCAATGTGGAGGCTATATACAGGGGGTACCGGTACAGAGTCAATGTGGAGGCTATATACAGGGGGTACCGGTACAGAGTCAATGTGGAGGCTATATACAGGGGTACCGGTACAGAGTCAATGTGGAGGCTATATACAGGGGTACCGGTACAGAGTCATTGTGGAGGCTATATACAGGGGTACCGGTACAGAGTCAATGTGGAGGCTATATACAGGGGGTAACTGGTACAGAGTCAATGTGGAGGCTATATACAGGGGATACCGGTACAGAGTCAATGTGGAGGCTATATACAGGGGAACCGGTACAGAGTCAATGTGGAGGCTATATACAGGGGTACCGGTACAGAGTCAATGTGGAGGCTATATACAGGGGGTACCGGTACAGAGTCAATGTGGAGGCTATATACAGGGGTAACGGTACAGAGTCAATGTGGTGGCTATATACAGGGAGTACCAGTACGGAGTCAATGTGGAGGCTATATACAGGGGGTACCAGTACGGAGTCAATGTTGAGGCTATATACAGGGGGTACCAGTACGGAGTCAATGTGGAGGCTATATACAGGGGGTACCAGTACAGAGTCAATGTGGAGGCTATATACAGGGGGTACCGGTACAGAGTCAATGTGGAGGCTATATACAGGGGGTACCGGTACAGAGTCAATGTGGAGGCTATATACAGGGGGTACCGGTACAGAGTCAATGTGGAGGCTATATACAGGGGGTACCGGTACAGAGTCAATGTGGAGGCTATATACAGGGGGTACCGGTACAGAGTCAATGTGGAGGCTATATACAGGGGGTACCGGTACAGAGTCATTGTGGAGGCTATATACAGGGGGTACCGGTAAAGAGTCAATGTGGAGGCTATATACAGGGGGTAACTGGTACAGAGTCAATGTGGAGGCTATATACAGGGGATACCGGTACAGAGTCAATGTGGAGGCTATATACAGGGGGAACCGGTACAGAGTCAATGTGGAGGCTATATACAGGGGGTACCGGTACAGAGTCAATGTGGAGGCTATATACAGGGGGTACCGGTACAGAGTCAATGTGGAGGCTATATACAGGGGGTACCGGTACAGAGTCAATGTGGAGGCTATATACAGGGGGTACCGGTACAGAGTCAATGTGGAGGCTATATATATAGGGTGTTACGGTACAGAGTCAGTGTGGAGGCTATATACAGGGGGTAACGGTACAGAGTCAATGTGGTGGCTATATACAGGGAGTACCAGTACGGAGTCAATGTGGAGGCTATATACAGGGGGTACCAGTACGGAGTCAATGTTGAGGCTATATACAGGGGGTACCAGTACGGAGTCAATGTGGAGGCTATATACAGGGGGTACCAGTACAGAGTCAATGTGGAGGCTATATACAGGGGGTACCGGTACAGAGTCAATGTGGAGGCTATATACAGGGGGTACCGGTACAGAGTCAATGTGGAGGCTATATACAGGGGGTACCGGTACAGAGTCAATGTGGAGGCTATATACAGGGGGTACCGGTACAGAGTCAATGTGGAGGCTATATACAGGGGTACCGGTACAGAGTCAATGTGGAGGCTATATACAGGGGGTACCGGTACAGAGTCATTGTGGAGGCTATATACAGGGGGTACCGGTACAGAGTCAATGTGGAGGCTATATACAGGGGGTAACTGGTACAGAGTCAATGTGGAGGCTATATACAGGGTGTTACGGTACAGAGTCAGTGTGGAGGCTATATACAGGGGGTACCGGTACAGAGTCAATGTGGAGGCTATATACAGGGGGTACCGGTACAGAGTCAATGTGGAGGCTATATACAGGGGGTACCGGTACAGAGTCAATGTGGAGGCTATATACAGGGTGTTACGGTACAGAGTCAGTGTGGAGGCTATATACAGCGGGTACCGGACCGAGTCAATGTGGAGGCTATATACAGGGGGTACCGGTACAGAGTCAATGTGGAGGCTATATACAGGGTGTTATGGTACAGAGTCAGTGTGGAGGCTATATACAGGGGGTACCGGTACAGAGTCAATGTGGAGGCTATATACAGGGGGTAACTGGTACAGAGTCAATGTGGAGGCTATATACAGGGGGTACCGGTACAGAGTCAATGTGGAGGCTATATACAGGGGGAACCGGTACAGAGTCAATGTGGAGGCTATATACAGGGGGTACCGGTACAGAGTCAATGTGGAGGCTATATACAGGGGTACCGGTACAGAGTCAATGTGGAGGCTATATACAGGGGTACCGGTACAGAGTCAATGTGGAGGCTATATACAGGGGGTACCGGTACAGAGTCAATGTGGAGGCTATATACAGGGTGTTACGGTACAGAGTCAATGTGGAGGCTATATACAGGGGGTACTGGTACAGAGTCAATGTGGAGGCTATATACAGGGGGTACCGGTACAGAGTCAATGTGGAGGCTATATACAGGGGTACCGGTACAGAGTCAATGTGGAGGCTATATACAGGGGGTACCGGTACAGAGTCAATGTGGAGGCTATATACAGGGGGTACCGGTACAGAGTCAATGTGGAGGCTATATACAGGGGGTACCGGTACAGAGTCAATGTGGAGGCTATATATATAGGGTGTTACGGTACAGAGTCAGTGTGGAGGCTATATACAGGGGGTAACGGTACAGAGTCAATGTGGTGGCTATATACAGGGAGTACCAGTACGGAGTCAATGTGGAGGCTATATACAGGGGGTACCAGTACGGAGTCAATGTTGAGGCTATATACAGGGGGTACCAGTACGGAGTCAATGTGGAGGCTATATACAGGGGGTACCAGTACAGAGTCAATGTGGAGGCTATATACAGGGGGTACCGGTACAGAGTCAATGTGGAGGCTATATACAGGGGGTACCGGTACAGAGTCAATGTGGAGGCTATATACAGGGGGTACCGGTACAGAGTCAATGTGGAGGCTATATACAGGGGGTACCGGTACAGAGTCAATGTGGAGGCTATATACAGGGGGTACCGGTACAGAGTCAATGTGGAGGCTATATACAGGGGGTACCGGTACAGAGTCATTGTGGAGGCTATATACAGGGGGTACCGGTACAGAGTCAATGTGGAGGCTATATACAGGGGGTAACTGGTACAGAGTCAATGTGGAGGCTATATACAGGGTGTTACGGTACAGAGTCAGTGTGGAGGCTATATACAGGGGGTACCGGTACAGAGTCAATGTGGAGGCTATATACAGGGGGTACCGGTACAGAGTCAATGTGGAGGCTATATACAGGGGGTACCGGTACAGAGTCAATGTGGAGGCTATATACAGGGTGTTATGGTACAGAGTCAATGTGGAGGCTATATACAGGGTGTTACGGTACAGAGTCAGTGTGGAGGCTATATACAGCGGGTACCGGACCGAGTCAATGTGGATGCTATATACAGGGGGTACCGGTACAGAGTCAATGTGGAGGCTATATACAGGGTGTTATGGTACAGAGTCAGTGTGGAGGCTATATACAGGGGGTACCGGTACAGAGTCAATGTGGAGGCTATATACAGGGGGTAACTGGTACAGAGTCAATGTGGAGGCTATATACAGGGGGTACCGGTACAGAGTCAATGTGGAGGCTATATACAGGGGGAACCGGTACAGAGTCAATGTGGAGGCTATATACAGGGGGTACCGGTACAGAGTCAATGTGGAGGCTATATACAGGGGGTACCGGTACAGAGTCAATGTGGAGGCTATATACAGGGGGTACCGGTACAGAGTCAATGTGGAGGCTATATACAGGGGGTACCGGTACAGAGTCAATGTGGAGGCTATATACAGGGTGTTACGGTACAGAGTCAATGTGGAGGCTATATACAGGGGGTACTGGTACAGAGTCAATGTGGAGGCTATATACAGGGGGTACCGGTACAGAGTCAATGTGGAGGCTATATACAGGGGGTACCGGTACAGAGTCAATGTGGAGGCTATATACAGGGGGTACCGGTACAGAGTCAATGTGGAGGCTATATACAGGGGGTACCGGTACAGAGTCAATGTGGAGGCTATATACAGGGGGTACCGGTACAGAGTCAATGTGGAGGCTATATATATAGGGTGTTACGGTACAGAGTCAGTGTGGAGGCTATATACAGGGGGTAACGGTACAGAGTCAATGTGGTGGCTATATACAGGGAGTACCAGTACGGAGTCAATGTGGAGGCTATATACAGGGGGTACCAGTACGGAGTCAATGTTGAGGCTATATACAGGGGGTACCAGTACGGAGTCAATGTGGAGGCTATATACAGGGGGTACCGGTACAGAGTCAATGTGGAGGCTATATACAGGGGGTACCGGTACAGAGTCAATGTGGAGGCTATATACAGGGGGTACCGGTACAGAGTCAATGTGGAGGCTATATACAGGGGGTACCGGTACAGAGTCAATGTGGAGGCTATATACAGGGGGTACCGGTACAGAGTCAATGTGGAGGCTATATACAGGGGGTACCGGTACAGAGTCAATGTGGAGGCTATATACAGGGGGTACCGGTACAGAGTCATTGTGGAGGCTATATACAGGGGGTACCGGTACAGAGTCAATGTGGAGGCTATATACAGGGGGTAACTGGTACAGAGTCAATGTGGAGGCTATATACAGGGTGTTACGGTACAGAGTCAGTGTGGAGGCTATATACAGGGGGTACCGGTACAGAGTCAATGTGGAGGCTATATACAGGGGGTACCGGTACAGAGTCAATGTGGAGGCTATATACAGGGGGTACCGGTACAGAGTCAATGTGGAGGCTATATACAGGGTGTTACGGTACAGAGTCAGTGTGGAGGCTATATACAGCGGGTACCGGACCGAGTCAATGTGGAGGCTATATACAGGGGGTACCGGTACAGAGTCAATGTGGAGGCTATATACAGGGTGTTACGGTACAGAGTCAGTGTGGAGGCTATATACAGGGGGTACCGGACCGAGTCAATGTGCGGGGGTACAGGTTAGTCGAGGTCATTTGTACATGTAGGTGGGGGTAAAGTGACTGTACATAGATAATAAACAGTAGTACAGGTTAGTTGAGGTAGATATGTACATGTAGGTGGGGGTAAAGTGACTGTACATAGATAATAAACAGAGTAGCAGCAGTGTAAAAACAAAGGGGTGGAGGTTAATATAAATAGTCCAGGTGGCCATTTGATTAATTATTCATTATTATTTATTTATTTAACTTGGCAAGTCAGTTAAGAACTCATTTTCAATGACAGCCTAGGAACAGTGGGTTAACTGCCTGTTCAGGGGCAGAACAACAGGTTTGTACCTTGTACAGCTTGGGGGTTTGAACTTGCAACCTTGCAGTTACTAGTCCAATGCTCTAACCACTAGGCTACCCTGCCGCCGCAGGGGGTAGAAGCTGTTAAGCAGCCTTTTGGGCCGAAGACTTGGCTCTCCGGTACAGCTTGTCATGAGGTAGCAGAGAGAACAGTCTATGACTTGGCTCTCCGGTACAGCTTGTCATGAGGTAGCAGAGAGAACAGTCTATGACTTGGCTCTCCGGTACAGCTTGTCATGAGGTAGCAGAGAGAACAGTCTATGACTTGGCTCTACGGTACAGCTTGTCATGAGGTAGCAGAGAGAACAGTCTATGACTTGGCTCTACGGTACAGCTTGTCGTGAGGTAGCAGAGAGAACAGTCTATGACTTGGCTCTACGGTACAGCTTGTCGTGAGGTAGCAGAGAGAACAGTCTATGACTTGGCTCTACGGTACAGCTTGTCATGAGGTAGCAGAGAGAACAGTCTATGACTCGGCTCTACGGTACAGCTTGTCATGAGGTAGCAGAGAGAACAGTCTATGACTTGGCACTCCGGTACAGCTTGTCATGAGGTAGCAGAGAGAACAGTCTATGACTCGGCTCTCCGGTACAGCTTGTCATGAGGTAGCAGAGAGAACAGTCTATGACTCGGCTCTACGGTACAGCTTGTCATGAGGTAGCAGAGAGAACAGTCTATGACTCGGCTCTACGGTACAGCTTGTTGTGAGGTAGCAGAGAGAACAGTCTATGACTGGGCTCTCCGGTACAGCTTGTCATGAGGTAGCAGAGAGAACAGTCTATGACTCGGCTCTCGGCTCCGGTACAGCTTGTCATGAACAGTCTATGACTCGGCTCTCCGGTACAGCTTCTCATAGCAGAGAGAACAGTCTATGACTCGGCTCTCCGGTACAGTTTGTCATGAGGTAGCAGAGAGAACAGTCTATGACTTGGCTCTCCGGTACAGCTTGTCATGAGGTAGCAGAGAGAACAGTCTATGACTCGGCTCTACGGTACAGCTTGTCTTGAGGTAGCAGAGAGAACAGTCTATGACTCGGCTCTCCGGTACAGCTTGTCATGAGGTAGCAGAGAGAACAGTCTATGACTTGGCTCTCCGGTACAGCTTGTCATGAGGTAGCAGAGAGAACAGTCTATGACTCGGCTCTACGGTACAGCTTGTCATGAGGTAGCAGAGAGAACAGTCTATGACTCGGCTCTACGGTACAGCTTGTCATGAGGTAGCAGAGAGAACAGTCTATGACTCGGCTCTACGGTACAGCTTGTCATGAGGTAGCAGAGAGAACAGTCTATGACTCGGCTCTCCGGTACAGCTTGTCGTGAGGTAGCAGAGAGAACAGTCTATGACTCGGCTCTACGGTACAGCTTGTCATGAGGTAGCAGAGAGAACAGTCTATGACTTGGCTCTACGGTACAGCTTGTCGTGAGGTAGCAGAGAGAACAGTCTATGACTTGTCTCTACAGTACAGCTTGTCATGAGGTAGCAGAGAGAACAGTCTATGACTTGGGTGTCTGGAGTCTTTTACCATTTGTTGGGCCTTCCTCTGCTACATGCTGAACATGAAGGGCAGTCTGCCTCTGCATAACAGGACACTTCACAGCCTTCATTAGAATATGAAGTCACTAATAGTCGGCTTTTCAAAACAATTATAACATTTTATTAAAGTTACAATTGTACTGACTCCTCTCGATTCAGGCACATTTTTCCTGTAACACTTGTCATGAAGTCACTGTGTACTGTACACACGGAGAGAGTGGGTCCCAGAAAGCTGAAAGCTGCACAGATGATTTCAAATTGTAGAAATCCAAATGAGGATTGACGAGGCCAGTGAGGTCCAGCAGCATCCAAGATTACTAATCACTGGAGAATGCTGTTTCTCTCTCTCTCTCTGTGTGTGTTTCCTTTGGAACACAAACAGTAATTCAGCTGGTCAAAATTGTGCAACTTTGGAGCTTTGCAGCGATTAGGGGTTGCGTGAGAATGTGTGTTTTTCGATTTTGGTCAAACGCTATAGTTAATTTAGTAATGTAACTAAATGTTGCAGTAGCTTTGTGGTAGCTGAACAAAATTATAATTAAGGTAGTGTTTCCAGTAGTTAATGCACATTTTACCATGTAGCGGTGTAGCTAACCACTGGAACTACACACTACTGGTTTACCATGTAGCGGTGTAGCTAACTACTGGAACTACACACTACTGTTTTACCATGTAGCGGTGTAGCTAACTACTGGAGCTACACACTACTGTTTTACCATGTAGCGGTGTAGCTAATTACTGGAACTACACACTACTGTTTTACCATGTAGCGGTGTAGCTAACTACTGGAACTACACAATACTGTTTTAACCATGCTAACTACACACTATTGTTTTACCGGTGTAGCTAACTACTGGAACTACACACTACTGTTTTACCATGTAGCAGTGTAGCTAACTACTGGAACTTCGCACTACTGTTTTATCATGTAGCGGTGTAGCTAACTACTGGAACTACACACTACTTTTTTACCATGTAGCTAACTGCTGGAACTACACACTACTGTTTTACCGTGTAGCGGTGTAGCTAACTACTGGAACTACACACTACTTTTTTACCATGTAGCTAACTGCTGGAACTACACACTACTGTTTTACCATGTAGCGGTGGAGCTAACTACTGGAACTACACACTACTGTTTTACCATGTAGCGGTGGAGCTAACTACTGGAACTACACACTACTGTTTTACCATGTAGCGGTGGAGCTAACTACTGGAACTACACACTACTGTTTTACCATGTAGCGGTGTAGCTAACTACTGGAACTACACACTACTGTTTTACCATGTAGCGGTGTAGCTAACTACTGGAACTACACACTACTGTTTTACCATGTAGCGGTGTAGCTAACTACTGGAGCTACACACTACTGTTTTACCATGTAGCGGTGTAGCTAACTACTGGAACTACACACTACTGTTTTAACCTTGTAGCGGTGTAGCTAACTACACACTACTGTTTTACCATGTAGCGGTGTAGCTAACTACTGGAACTTCGCACTACTGTTTTACCATGTAGCAGTGTAGCTAACTACTGGAACTTCGCACTACTGTTTTACCATGTAGCAGTGTAGCTAACTACTGGAACTTCGCACTACTGTTTTACCATGTAGCGGTATAGCTAACTATCGGAACTACACACTACTCTCTTTGCAAAAAATAAAATATGGGTTGTAGTAGACCAGAACATTCTTTCAATTTCGGAATCAGACAAGTCTAATAAAACTTAGTTTTATTTGTTTTTCAGTAGGCTAAATTACACATTCTGTTAACATATGACCCCAAAGTGACATGTTCTTGCAAGTTGTAGTGTATCACGTCAAATTTACACATGATACTTTTTCATGAAGCAGTTTTGACTTTTTCAAAGTAACGTTAGTAAAAAATCTATTTTTCTTAAAGGTAGATTTAGTGTAACTTATTCCGGTGTGAAGTAATTGGTAGCTTGGCAAAAAACTATATTTTCAGAGTAGCTTCCCCAAACACTGCCAATGACTAACTGTCAGCACTGGGGACAGCGCTGTCCTCCTGCGGATTCTGTTACTGTAGGTGGTTTAACACAACCTTTACTGCCTACATGTTGAAACACAAAGAGCCACAAGCAGTTACTACCTACTATCTTTCCATCTACCTACTCGCTTTCCATCTACCTACTCTCTCTTTCCATCTACCTACTCTCTCTTTCCATCTACCTACTCTCTTTCCATCTACCTACTCTCTCTTTCCATCTACCTACCTACTCTCTTTCCATCTACCTACTCTCTTTCCATCTACCTACTCTCTCTTTCCATCTACCTACCTACTCTCTTTCCATCTACCTACTCTCTCTTTCCATCTACCTACTCTCTTTCCATCTACCTACTCTCTCTTTCCATCTACCTACCTACTCTCTTTCCATCTACCTACCTACTCTCTTTCCATGTACATACTCTCTTTCCGTCTACCTACCTACTCTCTTTCCATCAACCTACTCTCTTTCCATCTACCTACCTACTCTCTTTCCATGTACATACTCTCTTTCCGTCTACCTACCTACTCTCTTTCCATCAACCTACTCTCTTTCCATCAACCTACCTACTCTCTTTCCATCTACCTACTCTCTTTCCATCAACCTACTCTCTTTCCATCAACCTACTCTCTTTCCATCTACCTACTCTCTTTCCATCTACCTACTCTCTTTCCATCAACCTACTCTCTTTCCATCTACCTTCTCTCTTTCCATCTACCTTCTCTCTTTCCATCAACCTACTCTCTTTCCATCAACCTACTCTCTTTCCATCAACCTACTCTCTTTCCATCTACCTTCTCTCTTTCCATCTACCTACTCTCTCTTTCCATCGACCTAAATGGAGAGTCTTTCCCATTTTACCTTTATTTAACTAGGCAAGTCAGTAAGAACAAGTTCTTATTTTCAATGACTGCCTAGGAACAGTGGGTTAACTGGTCTAGGAACAGTGGGTTAACTGGTCTAGGAACAGTGGGTTAAACTGCCTTGTTCAGGGGCAGAACGACAGATTGTTACCTTGTCAGCTCGGGGATTTGATCTAGCAACCTTTTGGTTACTTGTCCAACACTCTAACCACTAAGCTACCTACAAGCCCCAAACAAAAGGTATTTTTTCCCACAAGAAGGTTGCACTGAAGTGCCTTGAAAACTCACCGCCTCCTTCACATTTATTTACAGTAAAACAGTGAATAAATGAGCATGTCTTACTGAATTGACAATGCCTTTGAGTGCATGGAAGCCATCTTTGACAGGAAACACTTGATCTTTGGTGTCAGCAACCTCGGCTAGCTGTTGCTCGTCAAAGTCCTTGATACCAACACAGTACACCCGAGCACCATAGTACCTTGCATCGTTGGCCTGCATTAGAGAAAGACAAAAAAAAACAGAACAACTTTAACTTTAAACCAACAAGTAACTCTCTGATTGAACATTCATGCCAGAATTCTTGGACCCAGATTAAACATAATCATTTTTTTTTTTCATGGAAATTCTCAATTGAGCTTTTTAGTCTAAGACTAGGCTTAGTCTGTTATTAGAAAACCATAATTTTCACCTTGTAAACGTGACATTTTTTCGTTTGGATAAAAAAAAAAACTCACCATTTCAACTGTTAGTTCATGTACATAGACCTCCAGCTTTCCGTCCGTCAAAGCCACGATGATGCTGGAGGACTTGGTCGCTTGGGCTTTGATTTGAAGGTTTGCCTTTTCGGTTCAAACACAAAGAATAAACAGATATGAGCTTTATTAGTAAATAACACTATAGAGTAAGAGGGTTGGTGTCAGTTCCATCAGGCCTACTGTTCAGTCAACTCAGGAAGCAAACGGAAATTACAAGTCCAATTACGATTTTGCTTCATGCTTTCCAATTAGGAAAATTGGAATTGGAATTACATTTTTTTAAAGTTTACTTCCTGGCTGAGTTGACTATAATTGAAATGGCAGTGACCCCAACCTAATACACCTGACATGTCTACAGAAGGAGAATACATTCAAAATGAACTGTTATAGAGGAGTCATAATGTATTCGTTAGTTCACCTGGTGTACTTCCAGCATGGTAGGCTTTTGAATTGCTCCCTATTTAAACCGTGTTTAGTGCCAACACAGCAAACGCCTAGCTATTAGGCTAGCACAGATAGGGTCAAACGCCTAGCTATTAGGCTAGCACAGATAGGGTCAAACGCCTAGCTATTAGACTAGCACAGATAGGGTCAAACGCCTAGCTATTAGGCTAGCACAGATAGGGTCAAATGCCTAGCTATTAGGCTAGCACAGATAGGGTCAAACGCCTAGCTATTAGACTAGCACAGATAGGGTCAAACGCCTAGCTATTAGGCTAGCACAGATAGGGTTAAACGCCTAGCTATTAGGCTAGCACAGATAGGGTCAGACGCCTAGCTATTAGACTAGCACAGATAGGGTCAGACGCCTAGCTATTAGGCTAGCACAGATAGGGTCAAACGCCTAGCTATTAGGCTAGCACAGATAGGGTCAAACGCCTAGCTATTAGGCTAGCACAGATAGGGTCAAACGCCTAGCTATTAGACTAGCACAGATAGGGTCAAACGCATAGCTATTAGGCTAGCACAGATAGGGTCAAACGTCTAGCTATTAGGCTAGCACAGATAGGGTCAAATGCCTAGCTATTAGGCTAGCACAGATAGGGTCAAACGCCTAGCTATTAGACTAGCACAGATAGGGTCAAACGCCTAGCTATTAGGCTAGCACAGATAGGGTCAAATGCCTAGCTATTAGGCTAGCACAGATAGGGTCAAACGCCTACCTATTAGGCTAGCACAGATAGGGTCAAACGCCTAGCTATTAGGCTAGCACAGATAGGGTCAAACGCCTACCTATTAGGCTAGCACAGATAGGGTCGAACGCCTAGCTATTAGGCTAGCACAGATAGGGTCAAACGCCTAGCTATTAGGCTAGCACAGATAGGGTCAAATGCCTAGCTATTAGGCTAGCACAGATGGGGTCAAACGCCTAGCACAGATAGTGTCAAAAACCTAGCTATTAGGCTAGCACAGGGTCAAATGGCAGACTGACAATGCTAGCACAGATAGGATCAAATGGCAGACTGACAAGGCTAGCACAGATAGGATCAAATGGCAGACTGACAAGGCTAGCACAGATAGGGTCAAATGGCAGACTGACAATGCTAGCACAGGCAGGGTCATTGGCAGACTGAAAATGCTAACACAGTATTTTACTGTAATGATTATAACGTGGGGGATATTATGCCCAGTACTGAAGGCTTCTCTAGTGAGGTGACCACTGGCTAGTGGTTTCGACTAGGTTTAGGATTCGGTTTAGGATTAGGTTTAAGGTAAGGTTTAGGGTAAGGATTAGGTTTAGGGTAAGGTTTGGGATTTGGTTTAGGATTAGGTTTGGGATTAGGTTTAGGGTAAGGTTTAGGGTAAGGTTTAGGGTTAGGTTTAGGGTTAATGGATAGTTGAACATCTGTAAAGTATGTATTGGGGACTATCCAATGAACGTGTTACCCATACTGCACCTCTTTAATCCCTTCATGCATGTAGGTCTCCCCTGCAGGCTTCACCTCTCTCAGTCTCTCCAGACCTTCCTGGATTTCATACCTTCAAACAGAAAGACATCAACTCACCATCCAACATTTTCTGGTACGGTGTTTTTGCCAGTGGATACAAATAAAAATGTCCATAGTTATGACTGTTCTAAGCATGTAATATGAACGCTTATAATGTGTTATTACAAGGCTTATAATATGTTATGTCATTCTCAATAGGAGGAATACCACACCTGTCTCCAGTGAGAGGTAACATCACTTTGGCTGAAGACGAGAACACTATAAAGGAGACCCTCATGCTGGGGCTGGAATTAAACAACACAGAATAATATATATCAGGTTAATACTACAGTAGAATATATACCAGGTTAATATACAGTAGAATATATATCAGGTTAATATTACAGTAGAATATATATCAGGTTAATACTACAGTAGAATATATATATCAGGTTTATATTACAGTAGAATATATATCAGGTTAATACTACAGTAGAATATATATCAGGTTAATACTACAGTAGAATATATATATCAGGTTAATACTACAGTAGAATATATATCAGATTAATACTACAGTAGAATATATATCAGATTAATACTACAGTAGAATATATATCAGGTTAATATACAGTAGAATATATATCAGATTAATACTACAGTAGAATATATATCAGGTTAATATTACAGTATAATATATATCAGGTTAATATTACAGTATAATATATATCAGGTTAATATTACAGTAGAATATATATCAGTTTAATATTACAGTAGAATATATATCAGGTTAATATTACATTAGAATATATATTAGGTTAATATTACCGTAGAATATATATCAGGTTAATATACAGTAGAATATATATCAGGTTAATATTACAGTAGAATATATATCAGGTGTAATATTACAGTAGAATATATATCAGGTTAATATTACAGTAGAATATATATCAGGTTAATAGTACAGTATAATATATATCAGGTTAATACTACAGTAGAATATATATCAGGTTAATATTACAGTAGCATATATATATCATGTTAATATTACAGTAGAATATATATCAGTTTAATATTACAGTAGAATATATATCAGTTTAATATTACAGTAGAATATATATCAGATTAACATTACAGTTGAATACATATCTGGTTAATATACAGTAGAATATATATCAGGTTAATATTACAGTATAATATATATCAGGTTAATATACAGTAGAATATATATCAGTTTAATATTACAGTAGAATATATATCAGGTTAACATTACAGTAGAATATATATCAGGTTAATATTACAGTAGAATATATATCAGGTTAATATACAGTAGAATATATATCAGGTTAATATTACAGTAGAATATATATCAGTTCAAAATACAGTAGAATATATATCAGGTTAATATACAGTAGAAAATATATCAGGTTAATATTACAGTAGAATATATATCGGGTCAATATTACAGTAGAATATATATCAGGTTAATATACAGTAGAATATATATCAGTTTAATATTACAGTAGAATATATATCAGGTTAATATACAGTAGAATATATATCAGTTTAATATTACAGTAGAATATATATCAGGTTAATATTACAGTAGAATATATATCAGTTTAATATTACAGTAGAATACATATCAGATCAATATTACAGTAGAATACATATCAGGTTAATATTACAGTAGAATATATATCAGGTTAATAGTACAGTAGAATATATATCAGGTCAATATGCAGTATTATCATTAGTATTATTGTATCCTATTCTAGACATAATTTTTCCTTGGAAAATTCACAGTGATGTAACACTCAGCAATCTGTGAAGGTGTGATCATTATGTTGTCATTGACATCATAAAACCAGCATGCGATAGATCGTTATTGAATAGTTCTGTTAAGTGTAAAGACATTATATTAGATATGCAGTGCGACGAAATGAAATGTTACATGGTATACAAGATACCGATGCACTAGTCTGTATCACCTGATTCTAGTACCAGGAAGTGGTTAACATACAGGAAACAGATTGTCATGACTCACCCCCCCCACACACACATACAGGATGTTGTGCAATATATTTTTATGCCTGTCAATGTAGGGGGGTGTGAATGGGAAATGGACAGTCATGCGCTTGCTTCCAGACCAAACCCACACAATCTAAATGTGGCCGTTCCACCTGTCCGTTACTTTTGCCTTGACTGGTACTTATTCATTTATCAGCAAAGGTGCAAACACAGCTGTGCTTGGATATAAATATTTAGCTAAAAAAAAAAGACCTTTACAAACTCTGAAAAAGAAAAAAAGTCCACAGAGATGTGAGTTTTTCAGAGCATAAGGAGAGGTGCTGCTTTCTCCCACCCACATGACACATGGCCTAGTCTCAGCTAGTCTATGCTAGTCTCAGCTAGTCTCAGCTAGTCTCAACTAGTCTCAGCTAGTTTCAGCCAGTCTAAACTAGTCTCAACTAGTATCAGATAGTCTATGCTAGTCTCAGCTAGTCTCAGATATCCTCAGCTAGTCTCAGCTCGTCTCAACTAGTCTCAGCTAGTCTCAGCTATCCACAGATAGTCTCAGCTATCCTCAGATACTCTCAGCTAGTCTCAGATATTCTCAGCTTGTCTCAACTAGTCTCAGCTAGTCCTTTCCCACAGTCAGACCCACGTAGCATCTTTTAGCCACACGGACAAGTCTGGCAAGAAAACACAGCAGACGTATGGGTCACGTCCTTTCTGTGAAGAAAGCTTTTTAGAGGCTGACTGAGTCATTTGTTTGTGGAGATTGAGACTTGGATTTAGTTATTAATGAGAAATTGTGTGAGTCAAAAGATGAGTATTATTTGTAACTTTAGACAGGTGATGGACTGGCTAGAATCACATCTATTCCCCATACATACCTAACAGATCATATATCTAAATATGTTTAACATCTCCGGCTAGACTGAAATTAAAATTGCAATTAAATCCTTTTTTTTTTTCTCCTCACAGTTTTCTCTTTCAAACAAGACACTGAATAAATCAAGAGCTTGCTTGAGGTGCCAGGGATACATCCAAAATCTGGAGAAAAACCAGAAGAGAGAAATCTGTCCAACTTTCACGCTCCACATGGCAGAACAGAAGTGTTCCTGCTAAAGGAGCATGGTGTAGGAGATTGTCCTCGCCTCTCTGTGTCCTGTTGGCCTTACAGTACACACCCATTTCGCGCAGACCACCTGGGTTCAAATCCTATTCGAAATACATTTCTAAAACCTTATCTGCACTTGATTGAGCTTGCCTGCCTGGCATAACGGACCGATAGAATAGTCCCAATACTTTAAACCTCGTCCATCTGGCCCTCTTGGAAGGCAAGAACAAACGCTTAAATTATTTGAAAGACACCAAATAGTACTTGAACCCCGGTGTTCCGGCCCCCTCTGCGGTAGGAAGGGGAGATAGATATCTATGTGTGGATCTGAACCACCCCGGTTACAAATGGCCATTCTCACAGCCCAGAAGCCTGATCCTCGCTGCCTCCCACTCCCACCGGGCCTGCTTGCTATGTTCTTCAACAAACCATTTCTTCATTTCAGTTTGGCTGGGTCGATACCGTCTGGACAAGCACATAGCGTTGAGTCAACCAACGTTGCTATAAAAAAATAAAAAACTCTGCCTGCAATTTTATTTTATTTACTTGTTTCCTGATCATTTTGTATCCTCTATTTTAACCCAGGTTGGACATGAGTACTTTTAAACTATGCTAGTTGGTACGTTTTGTAGGGATGGGCTATATTGGTTAATGGACTGGGAAAACATTGAATAAGTGGTTTAGCTAGACAGAAGTTGATCAGATTAACGTATAAAAACAAGTAGAAGATAGATAGGAACTCAGATGTGACATAAAGCTGGCATTGATAAAAGTGGCATTTGTTGATTTGTTGAAATCGCCAAGATTCCATTTTAACAAACATATTCAGTTCCTTGACTTAACTTAACTTAACTTTTTCTCCATTACACTCAGTCCTTGTCCATTTGCCAAGACCACAAGTCATTTGTAAAAGAATACAAGATGCTTACCTCACAAATCGATCTGTCAGATTCTTCACAAAGGCATAAATCTCACCCCAGTCGTTAGAAACGCTTCCCGACCTGCAACAGAGGAAAAAAAACAGTTGACTTGTAGAATTCTGTTCCGTTGAACGTGCCACCACAATGAAAGCATTTTAATATCATGAAGAATGCCTTGAACCTCTTTAGTTTTTTTTAAACAGCACACCTTCTTTGTTCTACAGTTAGACATGCTGACTAGGCTTGCTGTTATAGATAGTGGTAGTGACTGTACTGATAACACACTGTCTGACAACATGTGGTAAAACTCTGCAGTGTGTTGCTGATTGAGCATAGCACGAGTCAGCAGAGTATGTTCAGACCGATGCTTTCATATAGATGAAAGAGAACCACATTGTCACATTAAATTCAACTTGAGTCAAAATAATTCCTTAGGATAATGTTTGATCTTGGATCACCCCCATGCAAGAGCTGGATGTGTGAACTTGATAACCCCCTAAAATAGCTGGATGTATGAACTTGATAACCCCCTACGATAGCTGGATGTATGAACTTCATAACCCCCTACAAGAGCAGGATGTGTGAACTTGATAACCCCCTACGATAGCTGGATGTATGAACTTCATAACCCCTACAAGAGCAGGATGTGTGAACTTGATAACCCCCTACGATAGCTGGATGTATGAACTTGATAAGAGCTGAATGTGTGGACTTGATAACCCCTACGATAGCAGGAAGGAATGATAAGAGCTGAAACTACGATAGCTGGATGTATGAACTTGATAAGAGCTGAATGTGTGGACTTGATAACCCCCTACGATAGCAGGAAGTATGAACTTGATAAGAGCAGGATGTGTGAACTTGATAACCCTCTACGATAGCTGGATGTATGAACTTGATAAGAGCTGAGCTGGATGTGTCTATGGATGGAAAAAGTATTCATTATGGTGGTCATGATGAGAAGAGCAGAGACATTAGAGACATTGGTATCTTTATTAATGTTATAAAAGCGTTGTTGTGCCAAAACCACTGATTCCCTGGTCTACTTCCCTGGTCTACTTCCCTGGTCTACATCCCTGGTCTACTTCCCTGGTCTACTTCCCTGGTCTACTTCCCTGGTCTACCTCCCTGGTCTACTTCCCTGGTCTACTTCCCTGGTCTCAACCCCTGGTCTACTTCCTGGTCTACTTCCCTGGTCTCAACCCCTGGTCTACTTCCTGGTCTACTTCCCTGGTCTACTTCCCTGGTCTACCTCCCTATATCCTGGTCTACTGGTCTCCCTGGTCTACTTCCCTGGGTCCTACTGGTCTCAACCCCTGGTCTACTTCCCTGGTCTACTTCCCTGGTCTACCTCCCCTGGTCTACCCTGGTCTACTTCTATATCCTGGTCTACCGCCTGGTCTACTTCCCTGGTCTATATCCTGGTCTACTTCCCTGGTCTACCTCCTGGTCTCTGGTCTACTTCCTGGTCTACCGCTCTGGTCTACTTCCCTGGTCTACCGCCCTGGTCTACTTCCCTGGTCTACTTCCTGGTCTACTTCCCTGGTCTATATCCTGGTCTACCTCCCTGGTCTACTTCCCTGGTCTACTTCCTGATCTATATCCTGGTCTCTACTTCCTGGTCTATATCCTGGTCTACATCCCTGGTCTACTTCCCTGGTCTACTAGTGGTCTACCGCCCTGGTCTCTTCCTGGTCCCTGGTCTACTTCCCTGGTCTACTTCCCTGGTCTACTTCCCTGGTCTACCTCCCTGGTCTCTACCTCCTGGTCTCCTTCCCTGGTCTACTTCCCTGGTCTCAACCCCTGGTCTACTTCCCTGGTCTACTTCCCTGGTCTACCTCCTGGTCTACTTCCCTGGTCTACTTCCCTGGTCTCAACTTCCCTGGTCTACCTCCCTGGTCTCCTTCCCTGGTCTACTTCCCTGGTCTCAACCCCTGGTCTACTTCCCTGGTCTGGTACCTCCCTGGTCTACTTCCCTGGTCTACTTCCCTGGTCTCAACCCCTGGTCTACTTCCCTGGTCTACTTCCCTGGTCTACTTCCCTGGTCTACTTCCCTGGTCTCAACCCCTGGTCTACTTCCCTGGTCTACCTCCCTGGTCTACTTCCTGGTCTACTTCCCTGGTCTCAACCCCTGGTCTACTTCCCTGGTCTACCCTGGTCTACTTCCCTGGTCTACCCCTGGTCTACTTCCCTGGTCTATCCTGGTCTCTACTTCCCTGGTTTACTTCCTGGTCTACTTCCCTGGTCTACTTCCCTGGGTCTATATCCGACTTCCCTGGTCTACTTCCCTGGTCTACTTCCCTGGTCTACTTCCCTGGTCTACTTCCCTGGTCAACCTCCTGGTCTCCTTCCCTGGTCTACATCCCTGGTCTACTTCCCTGGTCTACTTCCCTGGTCTACTTCCTGGTCTACTTCCCTTCTGCCCTGGTCTACTTCCCTGGTCTACCTCCCCCCTGGTCTACTTCCTGGTCTACTTCCCCTGGTCTCAACCCCTGGTCTACTTCCCTGGTCTACTTCCCTGGTCTACTTCCTGGTCTACCTCCTGGTCTATATCCTGGTCTACTTCCCTGGTCTACCTCCCTGGTCTACTTCCTGGTCTCCCTGGTCTATCCTTCCCTGGTCTCAACCCTGGTCTACTTCCCTGGTCTACTTCCCTGGTCTACCTCCCTGGTCTACTTCCCTGGTCTACTTCCCTGATCTATATCCTGGTCTACCGCCCTGGTCTACTTCCCTGGTCTATATCCTGGTCTACTTCCCTGGTCTACCTCCCTGGTCTCTAACCCCTGGTCTACTTCCCTGGTCTCCCTGGTCTACTTCCCTGGTCTACTTCCCTGGTCTACTTCCCTGGTCTACCTCCCTGGTCTAACTTCCCTGATCTATATCCTGGTCTACCTCCCTGGTCTACTTCCCTGGTCTATATCCTGGTCTACATCCCTGGTCTACTTCCCTGGTCTACCAGTGGTCTACCGCCCTGGTCTACTTCCCTGGTCTACCGCCCTGGTCTACTTCCCTGGTCTACTTCCCTGGTCTCAACCCCCTGGTCTACTTACCTCCTGGTCTACTTCCCTGGTCTACTTCCCTGGTCTACTTCCCTGGTCTCAACCCCTGGTCTACTTCCCTGGTCTACTTCCCTGGTCTACCCCTGGTCTACTTCCCTGGTCTACTTCCCTGGTCTCAACCCCTGGTCTACTTCCCTGGTCTACTTCCCTGGTCTACTTCCCTGGTCTACTTCCCTGGTCTCAACCCCTGGTCTACTTCCCTGGTCTACCTCCCTGGTCTACTTCCCTGGTCTACTTCCCTGGTCTCAACCCCTGGTCTACTTCCTGGTCTACTTCCCTGGTCTCAACCCCTGGTCTACTTCCCTGGTCTACTTCCCTGGTCTACTTCCTGGTCTACTTCCCTGGTCTCAACCCCTGGTCTACTTCCCTGGTCTACCTCCCTGGTCTACTTCCCTGGTCTACTTCCCTGGTCTCAACCCTGGTCTACTTCCCTGGTCTACTTCCCTGGTCTACTTCCCTGGTCTACCCCTGGTCTCCCTGGTCTACTTCCCTGGTCTACCTCCCTGGTCTACTTCCCTGGTCTACTGGTCTCCCTGGTCTACTTCCTGGTCGACTTCCCTGGTCTACTTCCCTGGTCTACTTCCCTGGTCTACTTCCCTGGTCTACCTCCCTGGTCTACTTCCTTCAACCTCCCTGGTCTCCTTCCCTGGTCTACTTCCCTGGTCTACTTCCCTGGTCTCCTTCCCTGGTCTACTTCCCTGGTCTACTTCCCTGGTCTACCTCCCTGGTCTCCTTCCCTGGTCTCCTTCCCTGGTCTACTTCCCTGGTCTACTTCCCTGGTCTACCTCCCTGGTCTACCTCCCTGGTCTACTTCCCTGGTCTCCTTCCCTGGTCTCCTTCCCTGGTCTCCTTCCCTGGTCTACTTCCCTGGTCTACTTCCCTGGTCTACCTCCCTGGTCTACTTCCCTGGTCTACTTCTCTGGTCTACTTCCCTGGTCTACCTCCCTGGTCTACTTCCCTGGTCTACTTCCCTGGTCTACTTCTCTGGTCTGCTTCCCTGGTCTACCTCCCTGGTCTACTTCCCTGGTCTACCTCCCTGGTCTACTTCCCTGGTCTACTTCTCTGGTCTACTTCCCTGGTCTACTTCCCTGGTCTACTTCTCTGGTCTACTTTCCTGGTCTACTTCCTTGGTTCACTTCATCGGTCTACTTCCTGGTGTACCTACTTTGGTTTACTTCCTGGTGTACCTACTTTGGTTTACTTCCTGGTGTACCTACTTTGGTTTACTTCCTGGTAATGCCCTTGCTACTATGCCAATACCACCTAGTTTTTCTGAAATAAACATCTTTTTGGTTAATAACTGATATGATGACTGATAGTTTTTATTATCATTGTTATCATCCAGATACATCATGTGCCAGTCCAGAACGGGTAGACACGTTGGGAGTGTGCTTGCCACACACGCCTCAGGCCTTGGCACACCGTACCCTCTATCAGTCAAAGTGAACACAGTCAGTGTGCTCAATTTGCCCTTGATGATAACGACGTCGTAGTAATTAAACTAATAATTACAATTCAATGTATGTGCAGAGAACATTAAAACATGAGAGATTCACCATTAGGGCTACCATCTTTCACACAGTTTCTCTCCTCCTCCCCCTCCCCCCAATCTCCAAGACAAGGTCAATGTTTCCATCTGGCGAAGAGTGTGTATCTGTGTGTGTGTGTGTGTGTGTGTGTGTGTGTGTGTGTGTGTGTGTGTGTGTGTGTGCTAAGGCTGAGGCAAAGTTCCACAGCACTTTGACAATACTGCAACTACTAACTACTCAGGATGATTAACGTTGTGAATACGTTACATTTGTAAGGTCCTTGATAAGTTGTGAATACGTTACATTTGTAATGGTCCTTGATACGTTGTGAATACGTTGTGAATGTTACATTTGTAATAGTCCTTGATACGTTGTGAATACGTTACATTTGTAATGGTCCTTGATACATTGTGAATACGTTACATTTGTAATAGTCCTTGATACGTTGTGAATACATTACATTTGTAATGGTCCTTTGTGAATACGTTACATTTGTAAGGTCCTTGATAAGTTGTGAATACGTTACATTTGTAATGGTCCTTGATACGTTGTGGATACGTTGTGAATACGTTACATTTGTAATGGTCCTTGATACGTTGTGAATACGTTACATTTGTAAGGTCCTTGATAAGTTGTGAATACGTTACATTTGTAAGGTCCTTGATAAGTTGTGAATACGTTACATTTGTAATGGTCCTTGATACGTTGTGGATATGTTGTGAATACATTACATTTGTAAGGTCCTTGATAAGTTGTGAATACGTTACATTTGTAAGGTCCTTGATAAGTTGTGAATACGTTACATTTGTAATAGTCCTTGATACGTTGTGGATACGTTGTGAATACGTTACATTTGTAATGGTCCTTGATACGTTGTGAATACGTTACATTTGTAATGGTCCTTGATACGTTGTGAATACGTTACATTTGTAATGGTCCTTGATACGTTGTGAATACGTTACATTTGTAATGGTCCTTGTTACAACACCTACACTACAGTACTGACCTTCTCAAAAGCTTCGGACCTCTTGGTGTAATGGCTAAGGTGTTGGGACTGACTGAACTTTCGCTGCAACATGCGGTAGGCTCGTGACGATCTAATGTTTACTAGTAAGCCTAAGTACTGTATATACAGTGCCTTCAGGGTACTCGCACCCCTTGACTTTTTTGTTCTGTTACAGCCTGAATTTTAAATGGATTTCGTGTCACTGGCCCCATAATGTCAAAGTGGAATTATGTTTTTAGAAACGTTAAAAAAAAAAAAAAAAAATGAAAAGCTAAAATGTCTTGAGTCAATAAGTACTCAAACACCTTTGTTATTGCAAAACCTAAATAAGTTCAGGAGTAAAACTGTGCTTAAAAAGTCACATAATAAATTGCATGGAACACAAGAACAGTACATTGTGCGTGTTATTTTGCGTAAAGTAAATGGAAAGGTAGGGGTGATGGGATTACCGAAATATTGTGCCTTTACAAAATACTAAGCTGTTTTCAAATAAAACACAATACCTTGCTCTTGTTAATTAAAGCTTTTGAATGAATTCGTTTTTTTCAATAACAGTGTTTAACATGATTTTTGAATGACTATTTCATCTCTGACATGACACACACTTACAATTATCTGTTAAGGTCCCTCAGTCGCGCAGGGAATTTCAAACACAAAGACCAGGGAGGTTTTCCAATGCCTCGCAAAGAAGGGCACCGATTGGTAGATGGTTAAGTAAAAATGAAAGCAGATATTGAATATCCCTTTGAGCATGGTGAAGTTATTACTAACACTTTGGATGGTGTATCAGTACAATCAGTCTCTACAAAGATACTGGTTCCTAACTCAGTTGCCCGGAGAGGAATTACATTTCACCATGAGGCCAATGGTGACTTTACAACAGTTATAGAGTTGAATGGCTGTGATAGGAGAAAACTGAGGATGAATGAACAACATTGTAGTTACTCCACAATACTAACCTAAATGACAGAGTGAAAAGAAGGAAGCCTGAACAGAATAAAAATATCCCAAAACATGCATCCTGTTTGCAACAAGGTACTAAAGTAGAACTGCAGAAAATGTAGCAAAGAAATCAACTTTATGTCCTGAATACAAGATGTTCTGTTTGGAGCAAATACAAACACATCACTGAGTACCACTCATTCATATTTTCAAGCATGGTGGCGTCCAATGTTCTATCTTAGAAGTGTGCGGAGTGGGCAGTATCCCCGAGACTGTGCAGAAAAACGTCAACCCACAGAGAGAAGCACGAGATCGAAATGCAGTTTTTCCCTGTTAACACTATCAACGTTTCCCTTTACTGTGGCAATTGTGATCGAATATTAGCCACTTTCAACGCAACATACCGAAAAACAAAATAAATTATGCAAGAAATGTTGTTGTAGGCAGAACGCATCGGAGTAGGATTCTATTGCATTGACACGACTCAGCCCATACTCTCCACAGACATATGCTGCATAACAAATCAGAGCTGCAGTAGGCCTATATGCAAATAGACCATTGCCATATATGGATCTGTGTCCTTCACTTTGAACTGGACTGTGTTTACAGCATGAGCGGTCGTGAGGAGATGTGCTTGTTTTGAGATCAAAGCAAGAGCTGCATGTAGCCACGTGTGCACATTTTGTTCATATCCTTTGCTTGTTAGTGAGTTATTAGCCCAGTTATTTTGTAGTCAGCAATGGGGGGGGGGGTGATTGCTTCTGTGCTCCTTCTGTAGCTCAGTTGGTAGAGCATGGCGCTTGTAACGCCAGGGTAGTGGGTTCGATTCCCGGGACCACCCATACGTAGAATGTATGCACACATGACTGTAAGTCGCTTTGGATAAAAGCATCTGCTAAATGGCATATATTATTATATATTATATATATTATTACAAGAGCACAAAATGTCTAAATTCCTAGCCATCTTTGAAAAGCAAGTCAGGTAAAGAGTTTGTTTTTTTGTCTTAAAGGGGCAGTGTTGTATTCTGAAACAGGTTTGAATAACTTAAGTAGCCAATAGGCAGAGGGTAGCATAATTCTTCTGATTCTCTGTAGTAATGGTACGGGAATAATAATGCATTTTATTTTGTAAAGTGGTTTCTTGCATCAAACAACACAACAGTCACCTCCTTGTCTGAAGGACAGGTGGATAAACAGGTTAATGTCAAGTCAAGATTTTATCAAAAGTATCATGGAATGTATTTTTTTTAAATTATTTTAACCTTTATTTAACTAGGCAAGTCAGTTAATAACAAATTCTTATTTACAAAGATGGCCTACCAGAAGACAAAAGGCCTCCTTCAGGGGGACGGAGGCTGGGATTAAAAATATATATATATATAATAGTAAAATCGGACAAAACACACATCACAACAAGTGAGACACCACAACACTACATAAAGAGAGACCTAAAGACAACAACACAGCAAGGCAGCAACACATGGTAACAACACTACATAGAGAGAGACCTAAAGACAACAACACAGCATGGTAACAACACTACATAGAGAGAGACCTAAAGACAACAACACAGCATGGTAACAACACTACATAGAGAGAGACCTAAAGACAACAACACAGCATGGTAACAACACTACATAGAGAGAGACCTAAAGACAACAACACAGCATGGTAACAACACTACATAAAGAGAGACCTAAAGACAACAACACAGCATGGTAACAACACAACACTACATAAAGAGAGACCTAAAGACAACAACACAGCATGGTAACAACACTACATAAAGAGAGACCTAAAGACAACAACACAGCATGGCAGCAACACAACACTACATAAAGAGAGACCTAAAGACAACAACACAGCATGGTAACAACACTACATAAAGAGAGACCTAAAGACAACAACACAGCATGGTAACAACACTACATAGAGAGAGACCTAAAGACAACAACACAGCATGGTAACAACACTACATAGAGAGAGACCTAAAGACAACAACACAGCATGGTAACAACACTACATAAAGAGAGACCTAAAGACAACAACACAGCATGGTAACAACACTACATAAAGAGAGACCTAAAGACAACAACACAGCATGGTAACAACACTACATAAAGAGAGACCTAAAGACAACAACACAGCATGGTAACAACACTACATAAAGAGAGACCTAAAGACAACAACACAGCATGGCAACAACACTACATAAAGAGAGACCTAAAGACAACAACACAGCATGGTAACAACACAACACTACATAAAGAGAGACCTAAAGACAACAACACAGCATGGCAGCAACACAACACTACATAAAGAGAGACCTAAAGACAACAACACAGCATGGTAACAACACTACATAAAGAGAGACCTAAAGACAACAACACAGCATGGCAACAACACTACATAAAGAGAGACCTAAAGACAACAACACAGCATGGCAACAACACTACATAAAGAGAGACCTAAAGACAACAACACAGCATGGTAACAACACAACACTACATAAAGAGAGACCTAAAGACAACAACACAGCATGGCAGCAACACAACACTACATAAAGAGAGACCTAAAGACAACAACACAGCATGGTAACAACACTACATAAAGAGAGACCTAAAGACAACAACACAGCATGGCAGCAACACAACACTACATAAAGAGAGACCTAAAGACAACAACACAGCATGGTAACAACACTACATAAAGAGAGACCTAAAGACAACAACACAGCATGGCAACAACACTACATAAAGAGAGACCTAAAGACAACAACACAGCATGGCAACACAACACTACATAAAGAGAGACCTAAAGACAACAACACAGCATGGCAGCAACACAACACTACATAAAGAGAGACCTAAAGACAACAACACAGCATGGCAGCAACACAACACTACATAAAGAGAGACCTAAAGACAACAACACAGCATGGTAACAACACTACATAAAGAGAGACCTAAAGACAACAACACAGCATGGTAACAACACTACATAGAGAGAGACCTAAAGACAACAACACAGCATGGTAACAACACTACATAAAGAGAGACCTAAAGACAACAACACAGCATGGTAACAACACTACATAGAGAGAGACCTAAAGACAACAACACAGCATGGTAACAACACTACATAGAGAGAGACCTAAAGACAACAACACAGCATGGTAACAACACTACATAAAGAGAGACCTAAAGACAACAACACAGCAAGGCAGCAACACATGGTAACAACACTACATAGAGAGAGACCTAAAGACAACAACACAGCATGGCAGCAACACATGACAACACAGCATGGAGGCAACACAACATGACAACAACATGGTAGCAACACAACATGACAACAGCATGGTAGCAACACAACATGACAATAACATGGTAGCAACACAACATGACAACAGCATGGTAGCAACACAACATGGTAGCAACACAACATGACAATAACATGGTAGCAACACAACATGACAACAGCATGGAGGCAACACAACATGACAACAGCATGGTAGCAACACAACATGGTAGCAACACAACATGACAATAACATGGTAGCAACACAACATGACAACAGCATGGAGGCAACACAACATGACAACAACATGGTAGCAACACAACATAACATCAACATGGTAGCAACACAACATGACATCAACATGGTAGCAACACAACATGACAACAACGTGGTAGCAACACAACATAACAACATGGTAGCAACACAACATGGTGGAAACACAACATGGTAGCAACACAACATGGTAGCAACACAACATGGTAGCAACACAACATGGTGGCAACACAACATGGTAGCAACACAACATGACAACAACATGGTAGCAACACAACATGGTAGCAACACAACATGGTAGCAACACAACATGGTAGCAACACAACATGGTAGCAACACAACATGGTAGCAACACAACATGGTAGCAACACAACATGGTAGCAACACAACATGACAACAACATGGTAGCAACACAACATGGTAGCAACACAACATGGTGGCAACACAACATGCAACACAACATGGTAGCAACACAACATGGTAGCACCACAACATGGTAGCAACACAAAACATGGTACGAACATTATTGGGGACAGACAGCAGCACAAAGGGCAAGAAGGTAGAGACAACAATACATCACACAAAGGACCCACAACTGTCAGTAAGAGTGTCCATGATTGAGTCTTTGAATGAAGAGATGGAGATAAAACTGTACATTTTGAGTGTTTGTTGCAGCTCGTTCCAGTCACTAGCTGCAGCGACCTGAAAAGACGAGCGATCCAGAGATGTGTGTGCTTTGGGGACTTTTAACAGAATGTGACTGACAAAACGGATGTTGTATGTGGAGGATGAGACAAAACGGATGTTGAATGTGGAGGATGATGGCTGCAGTAGATATCTCAGATAGGGGGGACTGAAGCCTAATATAGGCCTACATTTAACACCACACATTGGCTGCTACTGTAGTCTGAATGATAGAACAGCTATTTCCCCATGTTAAAATGTTACGGGATGCATTTTCTCCATAGTTTCTGATGGTAGGCCACTCTGGTAGGCCTACATTATGATCAAGTAGCCACAGTAGCCTACTTGGCAACTGTTATAGCTGTAACTTAAAGCGGGTACAGCCTCAGTGTTCACAGTAAAACTGTAACTTACAGCAGGTACAGCCTCAGTGTTCACAGTAAAACTGTAACTTAAAGCAGGTACAGCCTCAGTGTTCACAGTAAAACTGTAACTTACAGCTGGTACAGCCTCAGTGTTCACAGTAAACACGAGCTGGAAGTTGCACAGAATTTTCACAACGTTCAAGTTTTCACTCAGCAGACCTGCAATTTGCTCAATGGCGAAAACGTTTTTGAGGGAACATTGGTGGTGGCTGCATCATGTTATGGGTATGCTTGTCATCGACAAGGACTAGAGAGTTTTTTAGGATAAAAATAAACGGAATAGAGCTAAGCACAGGCAAAATCCTAAAGGAAAACCTGGTTCAGTCTGCATTCCAACAGACACTGGGACACAAATCCACCGTTCAGCATGACAACCTAAAATGCAAGGTCAAATCTACACTGGAGTTGCTTACCAAGATGACATTGAATGTTCCTGAGTGGCCTGGTTACAGTTTTGACTTCAATCTACTTGAAAATCTATAGTAAGACCTGAAAATGGTTGTCTAGCAATGATCGAACAACCAACTTGACAGATATTGAAGATTTTTTTAAATAATAATGTGTAAATATTGTACAATCAATGTGTACAAAGCTCTCAGAGGCTTACACAGAAAGACTCACAGCTGTAATCACTGACAGAGGTGACTGACTCAGGGGCGTGAATACTTATGTAAATGTGACATTTCTGTATATAATTTTCCATAAATTTACAAAAATGTCTAAAACACATTTGTTTTCACTTTGTCATTACGGGATATTGTATGTAGATGAGTGAGGAAAAAAAAATATTCGATCCATTTTGAATTCAGGCTGTAACACAACAAGATGTGGAATAAGTCAGAGTGTAGGAATACTTTCTGAAAGAGCTGCATTTGGGCCCACGCTGCTCTCAAAAATCCCTTTTAGTTTATCAATTGTTTCAACGGTAGGCTACAATCTCTACATCATCCTGTCATTTTATAATTGAGAACAGGGTGGAGTAGTTGACAGAGGGTTTGAAACTGGAGGGAGGTGCAGAGATGCAGAAATACGGCATTGAGCCAAGTTGAGAGAGAGAAGAAGAATAATGAAGTCCAAAATGTTTTTAAGTAAAAACATGTGTTGTATCAAGTCCGTTTGCTTCCTGAGACAGTATGGTGTGCATCACCGAACTTCAACTTTTGTATAAACTTTTTTTTTTCTCAACTGGAAAGAGCTCTCCTTATGTTACAAGTGGTATTTGCGGCAGACAAAGGATTGGGGTTAAAGTGAGGGTGAGGTTTAAGAGCACAAAAGCTTTGTCTCAGTTGCTTCATGTTATCTTTACAATGTATCATGGTTAGCAGATCTAAACAGAACTCCCAGTAGGCCTATGGCAGGGGTCCCCAGTTACATTCAGACTTGTACACTGCAAATGTACCGCAAGAATCCCAAACAGATGTAGAATTTTGAGAAAAACAGAATCATGTCAAACCTTGAGTACATTGGGATACAATCCTACGCCTCTGTATATGAGTAGACTCGTTTCCTGATGATTTTACAGTGTTCTGTGTTCAAGAACAAAAATGACAACAACCACAAAAAAATATAATTTTGTATTTTATTTTTCTCAGATAACTTTAGGGGGCCAAATATGTATTGGTCTGGTCTGCATGTTAACTAATATTTACACCGGCATTCTAAACCGGGAACTAAACCAATTTAACCTTTCATCTGCTGAACCGGACCAAGAGTGACTTGAACCATAAGAATAATGAATGTTACTGTGTACATTTCTAGGCTAAATGTGACATTGCTTCATTGCTGTTACATTGTAGCTACATTTGACACTGTTGTTGTTACATTGTTACATTGTAGCTACATTTGACACTGTTGTTGTTACATTGTTACATTGTAGCTACATTTGACACTGTTGTTGTTACATTGTTACATTGTAGCTACATTTGACACTGTTGTTGTTACATTGTTACATTGTAGCTACATTTGACACTGTTGTTGTTACATTGCTACATTGTAGCTACATTGTCATTGTTTCAATCGCTGAACGTCACAGGTACTTCAGTGAAATCAATGTTGCAAATAAATTCTACTTACCTATCAAGAACAAAGTACAAGTCGTAAGCTCCGTGACAAGACGCTTCATCTGCGTGACAAGACCATGCAAACAAACTCAGCAGAACTATTCCAGCTGTTGCTGCTGTTGAAGTCCAGCGGCTTTTAGCGCGACCAGGTGTTTTCTCCTTCATTGTCAAATTCAACAGTGTCCTTTGTAGCCCGCAAGGCAAATGTATCAAACGAAATCACACTTCTTCTTATTCTAGCACATAAACAGAAGAGGGTATGCTGAAAACGAGCCGCACTGCCGGAAACATGGCAAAACTTCTACAGCACAATGAAGTAGCCTCTCTGCGTTTATATCACCGACTAGTGTTTTGTTCATGTCCTCTGACGATGTACTACTCTAAACCGAAGTCTGTTTCCTGTTGAGTCAATACATTATCCCATTTCATAAAACCTCCCTGTAGGACACACAAAGCACACTCCCACTGAAACGATCCTTATTGCAAGCGCGCATGCGCCCGGTCAAACCAGATGTGGCTAAGTTTAGTGGGTCTATATTCACAAGTATTTGTTAGTGGTGATTATACTGGATAATTATATGTGGCCAGGGCCGGTTCCAGGCATTTGCGACGTAAGCAGTCACTTAGGTCCCCAGGCCATGAGGGAACAGTCTGGGTCACAGCAAGTATCAGCAAATGTTGTCTCTTGTTATGTCAGTCACTGACAGTCACTCAATTAGCCATGTCAGCTACAATTTATAGGGTTTGTAAATTAGTCTAGCCAATTATTCTAGCTAAAGTTGTAGTAATCATGGCCGAATACCGACCAGGCATGCAGGGCACGTTCCCAACCTCCAGGGGGCCCCTAATGATTTTGTTAGTCACTCAGATATCATGAACACAGCATACTGCAAGTCATGGCACAATGTTCAGAATTGCCGGAATTTTGCTTTAAAACGGTTTTAAAAAATGTTTCTATTGTCTTTATGTCTGCATTGTTGGGAAAGGGCCCGTCAGCATTTCACTGTTAGTGCACACCTGTTGTTTATATAGCATGAGACAAACAATATTTAATTTGATTCCACACCATGGCAAAAGGGGTAAGGGGTAGAATTGCAGGAAATGTGTCATAGAATTGCTAAAAATGTATCTCCAGCCCACGGCAAAATGTGTACAATCACAGGAAACTCATTTTTAAAATGTAAATGTTTCTCTGTGCTGTCAAAGGGGGGGTAACCAATTCTCGCTTTAGGGCCTGCAAAAGGCCAGAGCCGGCCATGTCTGTGGCCTACATTAAAGAACTTTCTTTATTTCGTAAAGGCTGTTTGTTTTTTTGAGGGACGAGAGACAGAGAACCACCAACGAAATATGAAACAGGTCTGATGCTCTATGAATACAATGACATCATAACAAATAAAATAAAACATTTCCTGTCACCACTGTCACCACAGTCATTACAACTGTCACCACAGTCAGTACAACTGTCACCACAGTCAGTACAACTGTCACCACAGTCAGTACAACTGTCACCACAGTCATTACAACTGTCACCACAGTCAGTACAACTGTCACCACAGTCATTACAACTGTCACCACAGTCATTACAACTGTCACCACAGTCATTACAACTGTCACCACAGTCAGTACAACTGTCACCACAGTCAGTACAACTGTCACCACAGGCATTACAACTGTCACCACAGTCAGTACAACTGTCACCACAGTCAGTACAACTGTCACCACAGTCAGTACAACTGTCACCACAGTCATTACAACTGTCACCACAGTCAGTACAACTGTCACCACAGTCAGTACAACTGTCACCACAGTCATTACAACTGTCACCACAGTCATTACAACTGTCACCACAGTCAGTACAACTGTCACCACAGTCATTACAACTGTCACCACAGTCAGTACAACTGTCACCACAGTCATTACAACTGTCACCACAGTCATTACAACTGTCACCACAGTCAGTACAACTGTCACCACAGTCAGTACAACTGTCACCACAGTCATTACAACTGTCACCACAGTCAGTACAACTGTCACCACAGTCATTACAACTGTCACCACAGTCATTACAACTGTCACCACAGTCATTACAACTGTCACCACAGTCATTACAACTGTCACCACAGTCATTACAACTGTCACCACAGTCAGTACAACTGTCACCACAGTCAGTACAACTGTCACCACAGTCAGTACAACTGTCACCACAGTCATTACAACTGTCACCACAGTCAGTACAACTGTTACCACAGTCAGTACAACTGTCACCACAGTCAGTACAACTGTCACCACAGTCAGTACAACTGTCACCACAGTCATTACAACTGTCACCACAGTCAGTACAACTGTCACCACAGTCATTACAACTGTCACCACAGTCATTACAACTGTCACCACAGTCAGTACAACTGTCACGACAGTCATTACAACTGTCACCACAGTCAGTACAACTGTCACCAAAGTCATTACAACTGTCACCACAGTCATTACAACTGTCACCACAGTCAGTACAACTGTCACCACAGTCAGTACAACTGTCACCAGTCACCTACACCCCAAAATGTGTGATTGAAAATGTGTATTTTGAATTAAATATATAATAGTATAATATAATAATAATATTATTAAAATAGTTTATATTATTAAAATAGTTTATATTATTAAAGTAGTTTATATTATGAATTATTTTATTCAAGAAAGACACCCATGGATGTTTTCTGTTATTTTCTATGTTTGGCTCTACAGACCTAATGGAATGTTGGAGTGACTACAATAGGCCTGCTAATTCATCATACGAACAGATGTATTGATCTGATTCCAAATCCAACTGGAGGATATTTCCTTTAGACTGAGACAGATTACAATAAATGTGTTTTTGGGGGGGGGATAGCAGGAGGAAATGGAAAAGACTGGACACAAAAAAGAGCAGGAAGACAAAGTGCAAAGACCATATGTGTGACATACAGAGGTCTAATGCAAAGTTACCATCTCACTGGGCCTGGAGAGTGTAATAATTAGCGGAGTCCACTGGTCTACCCTGGTCTACCCCGCCTCTGCACTCTAACCACTGGGCTACCCTGCCGACTCTAACCACCTCTGCACTCTAACCACTGGGCTACCCTGCCGCCTCTAACCACACTCTAACCACTGGTCTACCCTGCCGCACTCTAACCATTGGGCTCTGCACTCTAACCACTGGGCTACCCTGCCGCCTCTAACCACTGGGCATTCTAACCACTGGGCTACCCTGCCGCCTCTACACTCTAACCACTGGGCTAACCACTGGGCTACCCTGCCTTCTCTACATTCTAACCACTGGGCTACACTCTAACCACTGGTCTACCCTGCAGCCTCTACACTCTAACCACTGGGCTACCCTGCCGCCTCTACACTCTAACCACTGGGCTACCCTGCCGCCTCTACACTCTAACCACTGGGCTACCCTGCCGCCTCTGCACTCTAACCACTGGGCTACCCTGCCGCCTCTACATTCTAACCACTGGGCTACCCTGCCGCCTCTACACTCTAACCACTGGGCTACCCTGCCGCCCCAATTAAACACTGGAATGGTAGAAATAGGTCAAGCTGATACGGTAGCACTTTTTAATTTATTTTTTAAACTTGCTAAATAGAGATTTTTGTTTGTCGGTACGGATAATCGTTTGTATCTAAATTAACTAACATATTCCTCTTAACTGTAAATGTTTTTATATGATTATTTTTGAAGAATACAATTACTTACACTTGCTTCCATCCTAGTATTTTTGTCAGCCATCTTTGCTAAAGCAACTCTCCAGCCATGGGTTGCAGTTCTTCATGGGAGTTTTGGGAACCACTCGATTGGATTGGTCATCGCCCCACATTCGCCAAAGGTGATTTACCCCAAAAATTTGGGAATGCCTGAACTTTTTATCCGCCTCTCAAGTCACGTTCACATCGCCCCAACGGTTCCCGCCCACTTCGCTTTTCATCGCTTTCCTTTGTGACGGGAGAGTCGAGTGTGGCTAGTCAGCAACAACAGCAGCATGTCTAGTTAAAACTTGTAAAAGAAAGTGATGTTTGTTTCAATGGGCCTGAAGGGAGAATTAACTCGTAGTATTGGTCACTATCTGGGCGTTACTGTGGAATGACAGTTAGCTACAGAAGGACACGCCGGTGGTAAAGACCAGTACAACGGTGTTGTATCGAGATGGTCGCCAACCTGAGTCGCTTCCCTCCGAGTATCAGTCGCTTCCCACCGAGCAGCAGTTGCTTCCCACCGAGTATCAGTTGCTTCCCACCGAGTATCAGTTGCTTCCCACCGAGCAGCAGTCGCTTCCCACCGAGCAGCAGTCGTTTCCCACCAAGTATCAGTCGCTTCCCACCGAGTATCAGTTGCTTCCCTCCGAGTATCAGTCGCTTCCCACCGAGTATCAGTTGCTTCCCACCGAGCAGCAGTTGCTTCCTACCGAGTATCAGTTGCTTCCTACCGAGCTGCAGTTGCTTCCCACCGAGTATAAGTTGCTTCCTACCGAGCAGCAGTTGCTTCCCACTGAGCAGCAGTTGCTTCCCACCGAGTATCAGTTGCTTCCCACTGAGCAGCAGTCGCTTCCCACCGAGCAGCAGTCGCTTCCCACCGAGCAGCAGTCGCTTCCCACTGAGCAGCAGTTGCTTCCCACTGAGCAGCAGTCGCTTCCCACCGAGCAGCAGTCGCTTCCCACCGAGCAGCAGTCGCTTCCCACTGAGCAGCAGTTGCTTCCCACTGAGCAGCAGTCGCTTCCCACTGAGCAGCAGTCGCTTCCCTCCGAGTATCAGTTGCTTCCCACCGAGTATCAGTTGCTTCCCACCGAGCAGCAGTTGCTTCCCACCGAGCAGCAGTCGCTTCCCACCGAGCAGCAGTTGCTTCCCACCGAGCAGCAGTCGCTTCCCACCGAGCAGCAGTTGCTTCCCACCGAGCAGCAGTTGCTTCCCACCGAGCAGCAGTCGCTTCCCTCCGAGTATCAGTCGCTTCCCACCGAGTATCAGTTGCTTCCCACCGAGCAGCAGTCGCTTCCCACCGAGTATCAGTTGCTTCCCACCGAGCAGCAGTTGTTCCCTACCGAGTATCAGTTGCTTCCTACCGAGCAGCAGTTGCTTCCCACCGAGTATAAGTTGCTTCCTACCGAGCTGCAGTCGCTTCCCACCGGGCAGCAGTCGCTTCCCACCGAGCAGCAGTCGCTTCCCACTGAGCAGCAGTTGCTTCACACTGAGCAGCAGTCGCTTCCCACCGAGCAGCAGTCGCTTCCCACCGAGCAGCAGTCGCTTCCCACCGAGCAGCAGTTGCTTCCCACCGAGCAGCAGTCGCTTCTCACCGAGCAGCAGTCGCTTCCCACCGAGCATCAGTTGCTTCCCACTGAGCAGCAGTCGCTTCCCACTGAGCAGCAGTTGCTTCCCACTGAGCAGCAGTTGCTTCCCACCGAGCAGCAGTCGCTTCCCACCGAGCAGCAGTCGCTTCCCACAGAGCAGCAGTTGCTTCCCACCGAGCAGCAGTCGCTTCCCACCGAGCAGCAGTCGCTTCCCACCGAGCATCAGTTGCTTCCCACCGAGCAGCAGTCGCTTCCCACCGAGCAGCAGTTGCTTCCCACCGAGCAGCAGTCGCTTCCCACCGAGCAGCAGTCGCTTCCCACCGAGTATCAGTCGCTTCCCACCGAGTATCAGTTGCTTCCCACCGAGCAGCAGTCGCTTCCCACCGAGCAGCAGTTGCTTCCCACCGAGTATCAGTTGCTTCCCACTGAGCAGCAGTCGCTTCCCACCGAGCAGCAGTCGCTTCCCACCGAGTATCAGTCGCTTCCCACCGAGTATCAGTTGCTTCCCACCGAGCAGCAGTCGCTTCCCACCGAGCAGCAGTTGCTTCCCACCGAGCAGCAGTCGCTTCCCACCGAGTATCAGTCGCTTCCCACCGAACAGCAGTCGCATCCCACCGAGCAGCAGTCGCTTCCCACCGAGCATCAGTCGCTTCCCACCGAGCAGCAGTTGCTTCCCACCGAGCAGCAGTCGCTTCCCACCGAGTATCAGTCGCTTCCCACCGAGCAGCAGTTGCTTCCCACCGAGTATCAGTTGCTTCCCACCGAGCAGCAGTTGCTTCCCACCGAGTATCAGTTGCTTCCCACCGAGTATCAGTTGCTTCCCACCGAGCAGCAGTTGCTTCCCACCGAGTATCAGTGGGTTCCCTCCGAGTATCAGTCGCTTCCCACCGAGTATCAGTTGCTTCCCACCGAGCAGCAGTTGCTTCCCACCGAGTATCAGTTGCTTCCCACCGAGTATCAGTTGCTTCCCACCGAGCAGCAGTTGCTTCCCACCGAGCAGCAGTTGCTTCCCACCGAGCAGCAGTCGCTTCCCACCGAACAGCAGTTGCTTCCCACCGAGCAGCAGTCGCTTCCCACCGAACAGCAGTCGCTTCCCACTGAGCAGCAGTCGCTTCCCACCGAGCAGCAGTTGCTTCCCACCGAGCAGCAGTCGCTTCCCACCGAGCAGCAGTCGCTTCCCACCGAGCAGCAGTCGCTTCCCACCGAGCAGCAGTCGCTTCCCACTGAGCAGCAGTTGCTTCCCACCGAGCAGCAGTTGCTTCCCACCGAGCAGCAGTATCACACGGTAGCTAACGTGGCCAATTTGTTCCGTCCCACTTAAATGTATTTAGAGTTAGAGAAGGATAGCAGCCTCCTACACCAGAAATAACTTTGAATATTGGTAGTAACCATCTGGATGTCATGTGACACAGTCTAGTGCTCAGTGGGGAGAGTGTGGGCTGTACGCCGGCAACACAACAACACAGGAATCCCGCTTTGCCGACTGCTGTCCTGCAGTAAAGAGAGGGAAGTAGCTGCTGTCCTGCAGTAAAGAGAGGGAAGTAGCTGCTGTCCTACAGTAAAGAGAGGGAAGTAGCTGATGTCCTGCAGTAAAGAGGGGGAAGTAGCTGCTGTCCTACAGTAAAGAGAGGGAAGTAGCTGCTGTCCTACAGTAAAGAGAGGGAAGTAGCTGCTGTCCTGCAGTAAAGAGAGGGAAGTAGCTGCTGTCCTACAGTAAAGAGAGGGAAGTATCTGCTGTCCTGCAGTAAAGAGAGGGAAGTAGCTGCTGTCCTGCAGTAAAGAGAGGGAAGTAGCTGCTGTCCTACAGTAAAGAGAGGGAAGTAGCTGCTGTCCTGCAGTAAAGAGAGGGAAGTAGCTGCTGTCCTGTAGTAAAGAGAGGGAAGTAGCTGCTGTCCTGCAGTAAAGATAGGGAAGTAGCTGCTGTCCTGTAGTAAAGAGAGGGAAGTAGCTGCTGTCCTGCAGTAAAGAGAGGGAAGTAGCTGCTGTCCTGCAGTAAAGAGAGGGAAGTAGCTGCTGTCCTACAGTAAAGAGAGGGAAGTAGCTGCTGTCCTACAGTAAATAGAGGGAAGTAGCTGCTGTCCTACAGTAAAGAGAGGGAAGTAGCTGTTGTCCTACAGTAAAGAGAGGGAAGTAGCTGCTGTCCTGCGGTAAAGAGAGGGAAGTAGCTGCTGTCCTACAGTAAAGAGAGGGAAGTAGCTGCTGTCCTACAGTAAAGAGAGGGAAGTAGCTGCTGTCCTGCAGTAAAGAGAGGGAAGTAGCTAGATAGCATAGCCAAGGAAACGGTTAAAGCACATTTATTGTAGTGATTTTCACAGAAAATGCCTCTACCCTCTGTAACCTAAGGATTGGAGAGTTGTTTAAGCAAAGATGGCTGACAAAAAATACCAGGATGTAAGCAAATGTAAGTAAGTATAACTCAACGGTTACTGTAAGTATAACTTAACTGTTACTGTAAGTATACCTGCTCCTTCCCTCCGGGCGCTCGACCTCGCTGGTCAACCAACCACCGGTCCTGGCAACCATCATTGAGCACCCCTGGCAACCCACATTCAGCAGACCTGGCAACCCACATTGAGTAACACGTGGCAACCATCATTCAGCACACCTGGCAACTATTATTGAGTACACCTGGCAACCATCATTCAGCACACCTGGCAACCCACATTCAGCAGACCTGGCAACCCACATTGAGTAACACTTGGCAACCATCATTCAGCACACTTGGCAACCCACATTCAGTACACCTGGCAAGCCACATTCAGCACACCTGGCAATCCATATTCAGCACACCTGTCAACCCACATTCGCACACCTGGCATCCCACATTCAGCACACCTGGCAACCCACATTGAGCAGACCTGGCAACCTACATTGAGCAGACCTGGCAACCCACATTCAGCACACCTGGCAACCCACATTGAGCACACCTGTCAACCCACATTCAGCACACCTGGCAACCTACATTGAGCAGACCTGGCAACCCACATTCAGCACACCTGGCAACCCACATTGAGCAGACCTGGCAACCGACATTCAGCGGACCTGGCAACCTACATTGAACGGACCTGACAACCCACATTCAGCCACCTGGCAACCCACATTGAGCAGACCTGGCAACCCACATTCAGCACACCTGGCAACCCACATTGAGCAGACCTGGCAACCTACTTTGAGCAGACCTGGCAACCCACATTGAGCAACCCTGGCAACCTACATTGAGCAGACCTGCTCCCCATCGTTAAGCATTGTTTTGGTGATGTTCAGTATGCTGTTCTTGTTTTGTAGTATCTTCTTGATTATTATTATTAAACTCACCTTCTGCACCTGCTTCCTGACCCGTCCTTGACCCGTCCCTGTCCCTGATCCGTCCCTGTTCCTGTCCCTGTCCCTGTCCCTGTCCCTGTCCCTGACCCGTCCCTGTCCCTGACCCTAACCCAGCCCTGTCCCTGTCCCTGTCCCTGTCCCTGTCCCTGACCCGTCCCTGTCCCTGACCCTAACCCAGCCCTGTCCCTGTCCCTGTCCCTGACCCGTCCCTGTCCCTGACCCGTCGCTGTCCCTAACCCAGCCCTGTCCCTGTCCCTGTCCCTGTCCCTGTCCCTGACCCTAACCCAGCCCTGTCCCTGTCCCTGTCCCTGACCCGTCCCTGTCCCTGACCCGTCCCTGTCCCTGACCCGTCGCTGTCCCTGACCCGTCCCTGTCCCTAACCCAGCCCTGTCCCTGTCCCTGACCCGTCCCTGTCCCTGACCCTAACCCAGCCCTGTCCCTGTCCCTGTCCCTGTCCCTGTCCCTGTCCCTGTCCCTGTCCCTAACCCGTCCCTGTCCCTGACCCGTCCCTGTCCCTGACCCGTCCCTGTCCCTGACCCGTCCCTGTCCCTGACCCATCCCTGTCCCTGACCCATCCCTGTCCCTAACCCAGCCCTGTCCCTGTCCCTGACCCGTCCCTGTCCCTAACCCAGCCCTGTCCCTGTCCCTAACCCGTCCCTGTCCCTGACCCGTCCCTGTCCCTGACCCGTCCCTGTCCCTAACCCAGCCCTGTCCCTGACCCATCCCTGTCCCTGACCCGTCCCTGTCCCTGACCCGTCCCTGAACTGTCCCTAACCCAGCCCTGTCCCTGTCCCTAACCCAGCCCTGTCCCTGTCCCTAACCCAGCCCTGTCCCTGTCCCTAACCCAGCCCTGTCCCTGACCCGTCCCTGAACTGTCCCTGTCCCTAACCCAGCCCTGTCCCTGTCCCTAACCCAGCCCTGTCCCTGTCCCTAACCCAGCCCTGTCCCTGTCCCTAACCCAGCCCTGTCCCTGTCCCTGACCCATCCCTGTCCCTGTCCCTGACCCATCCCTGTCCCTGACCCGTCCCTGTCCCTGTCCCTAACCCAGCCCTGTCCCTGTCCCTGACCCATCCCTGTCCCTGACCCTGTCCCTGACCCGTCCCTGTCCCTGACCCGTCCCTGTCCCTAACCCAGCCCTGTCCCTGACCCGTCCCTGTCCCTAACCCAGCCCTGTCCCTGACCCGTCCCTGTCCCTGACCCGTCCCTGTCCCTAACCCAGCCCTGTCCCTGACCCGTCCCTGTCCCTAACCCAGCCCTGTCCCTGACCCGTCCCTGTCCCTAACCCAGCCCTGTCCCTGACCCGTCCCTGTCCCTGACCCGTCCCCGTCCCTGAACTGACCCTAACCCAGCCCTGTCCCTGACCCGTCCCTGTCCCTGAACTGACCCGTCCCTGTCCCTGACCCGTCCCTGTCCCTAACCCAGCCCTGTCCCTGACCCGTCCCTGTCCCTAACCCAGCCCTGTCCCTGACCCGTCCCTGTCCCTAACCCAGCCCTGTCCCTGACCCGTCCCTGTCCCTAACCCAGCCCTGTCCCTGACCCGTCCCTGTCCCTGACCCGTCCCCGTCCCTGAACTGACCCTAACCCAGCCCTGTCCCTGACCCGTCCCCGTCCCTGAACTGTCCCGTCCCCGTCCCTGAACTGTCCCTGACCCGTCCCTGTCCCTGACCCGTCCCTGTCCCTGACCCGTCCCTGTCCCTGACCCGTCACCGTCCCTGACCCGTCCCTGTCCCTGTCCCTGACCCGTCCCCGTCCCTGACCCGTCCCCGTCCCTGAACTGTCCCTGACCCGTCCCTGTCCCTGACCCGTCACCGTCCCTGACCCGTCCCTGTCCCTGTCCCTGACCCGTCCCCGTCCCTGACCCGTCCCTGTCCCTGTCCCTGTCCCTAACCCAGCCCTGTCCCTGTCCCTGACCCATCCCTGTCCCTGACCCTGTCCCTGACCCGTCCCCGTCCCTGAACTGTCCCTGACCCGTCCCTGTCCCTGACCCGTCCCTGTCCCTGAACTGTCCCTGTCCCCGCATCTTGGTCCGATCCTTACTCCTCTTCGGACGAAGAGGAGGAAATCTGCCGTGACACCTATCTGTACCTGGTACCAGGAATACATTTGTAAGATGTCATTACTTGGCGTTTCCATGACAGCGTTT